>NW_027495720.1:0-226048 GCF_021521415.1 Bidens hawaiensis | reverse complement strand
TCCGAAACGCCCACACTCTGAAAATCAACGTGGGCCCGGTTAAAACAATTAACATAATCTGGTCAGAGTAAGACAACAAGACTCTTCAAATTTAGAAAGTGCAGTAGAATACATATAAGAAAATCGCCGTTTAAAAAGAGTATTAAATTTTTTTAATGCGGTATTATTTGAAAACAAGGGACCGGCATTGCACTTTGACAGATTAATCTCTTCTCAAAACTGTTTAACTAGTTTCTTGATATAAAACGTGTACAAGTTAACCTCACGTCATTTAATTTTAAACATTATTTGTCTGTATGGTATATTATTAACCTTTTAGTAACACGTTATTAAGAAAATAAAAATGTAGGCCTCTTGCCCATCCCAGGACTTCAGTCGGTGATGGTAGAATCAATATGATGTCTGGTCAGAAAGGATGGCACTGGATTTGCAAACGACAACTCGACTAGATATGCATGCATTAAAAGTTAAGTAGATGTGGGTCTTGGTCTTCACATGTAGTTAAAGTGGAAGCTTCAAAGATATGAATGACGCAAGTCGAGTTTGAATATGTTAAAATGTGGTTTCTGACTTTTTTTTTTTATTTCAATTTTAATGCGTCATATTTCTAAGTGGAGTTACATGTCAAAAAGCCGCAAACGTGGAATAAATCATATTTCAATAAAAACTTTGTGTTATTGATAACTTAGGAGTTGTGCGCGAGTTAAATTTTGTTTGAAAAGTCTACATGTGTTTTACACGATATGAAGATCAAAAGCGTTGATCGGACACTTATTTGGTTCACAGATAGAATTTAATTGGTTGCTTTGATTAATCGGCGACCACTCTGGTAGGGAAGGAGTTTGGTGGTAACTATGCAGCCATAAGAAAATAAATGAAAAAAAAATAAAAAAACTTACTATAGTAAATATTTTTCACTGAACCTATTTTAATAAATAAAATTTCTCTACATCTTATTTTGGTAATAGAGAGAGAAAAAAATAAAGAAAAAAAGAAAACCATCCCACCTATATGAAAGAACAAACACCACTAGGTCATGGGTGTGCAAATCAATATTAACCTATTTTGTGTTGAACTTTGTTGTGATACATTATTTTATTATTCTTTTTTTCTTAATTTGGTTTGACTGCTTGTGTGTATAATTGTATATAATAAGTAGTAAGATAGAAGCCTCACGTTTTGGCGTAATCGATATTAACCTAAAGAGAAAATCAAAAAGTATAATCATAAAATAACTAAAAGGGTGTCGAAACATGTTTTTGTTGTGTTTATTATGTAATGTCCAAACTCGCTCACCAAATTAGCGTGCTCCAACATGATACCAAATTAACAAAGGGTAACATCCAAAAAATAATATGTTTAGTTAATTGATTAAGTTCATATGTGAATTAGTTAAAAGTACGATATGCAGAAATAAAGGGAACACAAAATAAGTAAAAGGTAATCCAAATTGAAAAATAAAATAAATTCAACAACTTATTAAATAGATGAAGTAAACACCTTTCATTTATGTTGAATCAATTGCTTTTAAAATGGTCACCGTAGAGTAAGTTTCTAATTCTTGTTATTAGTATTTAATATAGAGGACAAGTTATTCTATAAGATGGGGTAACAGTGAGAAAGATAAACTCTAAAAAAATAATGAAAAATTAATTAAAAAAATCATAACTCAAAATTTAATTAAAAAAATGATAAATGTAAAAACACAAAATTGTATTCGTCGTCTTCATCATTGTGTCTTTTTATTTATCATTGTGTTTTGTGTTTATTTTCGTCATTGATTGTGTCTTTTTTTCCTTGATATTGTGTTATATTAATCAACATTGTGTTATATTTTGTTCGACACTGTGTTAAATGTTGCGACCTATTGTGTCTTTTTTGATTTATCATTGTGTTGTTTGTTCATTTTCGACATTGTGTGACATTGTGTCTTTTCGTCGTTTTTTTAACGGGAATGACGGGGGAAACATTTTGGTTTTTTAATTTTTTTCGTTTCTTATTTATATTGAGTTATGATTTTTTTTTTTTGAATTTTTGTTGAGGGGTTTTTTGTGTGGCTACAAACAATTCTCACACTTCTCATTTTTGTCTTCTTTTGTATTTTAACTTTACCCTTTAATATAGATCATATAATATAATCATATAATAGAGTAGATTTTGTAAAAAAAGACATGTTAAATAAAAACTACATATTCCTCATGTACCATAAGAAAGCAAAATCTTATCATGTTAAAACATATAGAGTGATCGTCAAATCATTTGGATACCACTAAGGTACTGGGTCAGTATGAGGTTGGAGTGATCATCAAATTGTTTCGCAATTTTAGATTTTAAGTAAAAGTTTAAAAGAAGAGAGTAGTTAAATGGTTAGCGGTATCTTGCTTTGTTATACGACTTTTGCATGAGTGGTTGTCAAATGGTTTGGCGAAGCTTTCCATTTGAGTTGACAACATACCTACACTGCTACACACCTACATGAATTGAGTCATAGAGGTTGCTAAATAGTTTTGGCGATCGGTTATATGCCTTGTATGTGCCACTTCGGAGGAATATTGGTACATTCGAGACCGTTTCAAGGATGTGGCTTGCTCTTTCTATTTGGCTTGATCTATCACCTTTTCAAACCATCTCTGTCTTGGAAATTCTGAATTGGATTGACTCACTTTCCATTTCAACATGTTTCAACTTTTAAACTTCGTTCTCTTTGTTTTTCTTAGTGTCAGAGCATTTTCATCCAGATCTCTATCTCCATTCTTATAATTACACTACAAAACACTATATTTCTCTCTCCTGTTCAATTAAATAATATTACTTTATACCTTTATTATTACAGTTTTCTCCTTCTTCTACTCACAACCAATTCAACAAATATTAAAAAATAAATAGAGACAAACAAAGTTTCCCAAAATTTACAAAAGATCACTACCTTTTCACTCTCCACCCTATAATTTATACTCACAAGTCACAACCACTCAAAACCTCACCTTATAATTTATAAATTCTCCTCACATTAATATAGAGAATGGGTTGAGAATGCTCTTAATTTTAAGAACTGATTTTGTAATTAATTTTAACATGTAGGCTATTTGTTGAATTTACAAATTCTTGAAGTTTGTTAATTAATTAGTTTATGTAGTTTAAAATGTCGGAAGATTGATTGTGACTTGTACATATCTAAAGTTCAGAATTCAAATTAAGACAACATTTTGAAAAAAAATGCTAGCCTAAAGTCATAGAGTAGATTTGTAAGGATGCAACTTAACATCTCAAAAGTCTTAACCATATATACTTTTCTGGCTTTAAGGACATGCCAAAAAGTAAAAACCATAAGTACTTTTGACTTTGCTTTTATATAACTAATAAGATGAGCATCCTTTTTAAACCACATAAATTCAGTGAAAATTCCCAAAATAAGCGTTTATGAAAACGTTTTTCAGGTTTTAAGTATCATTTGCAAGAAATTATCAAAATAGGTATTATAATTTAGTCGTGACGAGTAGTTTGTATAACCAATTAAAACTTGACACGTGTCTTTAAACTTACCATAACGAGCAGATTTACTAACCATTCGCTCGTCACGACTAAATAAGTTTATGCCGCGTAATCAACGCTCGCGAGTAATTCATAAGTTCTTTAGTCGCGACGAGTAGATTCTAAGGTTAAACTAGTTGCGGCGAGTTAACTACTAATAAACTACTCGTGTAGGGAATGTAAACTAGGTAAACTAGTCGTCGCGACTGAAGGACTTATGAATTACTCGTGGACATTGATTACGAGGCATGAAACTTATTTAGTCGTGACGAGTAAATGATTAGTGAACCTGCTCGTTACGGTTAGTTTAAGGGCACGTGGCAAGTTTCAACTGTTCTAAAAACTACTCGTGTGTAATCATAAACTACTCGTCACGACTAGTTTACAATACCTATTTTGAGAATTTCTTGCAAATGACACATAAAACCTGAAAAACGTTTTCATAAACGCTTATTTTGGGAATTTTCCCCATAAATTTATCAGGTCAAAAGTTATTACAAAATTGTTAAATCTAAATATATATTTGTACCCGTCGCGTTACGAAGATACATTAACGCACGTGTAATTGTTATGTGTTAAGTTTGTTACGATACCGACACTAAATTAAAAGTTTAACATGTCAATGCAGAAAACAGTGACGATATACTGTAACAACCCACCTACCATCGCACTATAATATTATCCGCTTTGGCCGGGACGTACCACCACGACTCATGGATTAGCTTTTGGTTGCTCAGGTAGAGACTTCCAATGAGGTCACTCATCCTTATACTACTCTCACCTAAGCACGCTTAAATGTGAAGTTCTTCTCTCATGCATTACCATTAAGCGCCTAAAACGCGGTATGATGAGGAAAGTATCAATCCACCTGCTTATAAAGAAGATTCCGCCCTCCTCCACAACCGATGTGAGCTTTTTATCGATCCGATCTCTGCTCATTTACACAACTAGTGTTCAACCCGACAACACTAGTAAAGCTTTGCTCAAATTCAAGTCAGTGATGATGCTAAGATCGATATGATGATGTCTGGACGTCTAGTCAGAAAGGACGGCTCCGGAATTTGCGAACGACTAGATGCATGCACTGAAAACTAAGCAGATAGATGCAAGTCTTGGTCTTTGTATGTAGTTAAAGTGGAAGCCTATAGATATCAAATTGCAGTTGTGATGCGTCGAATTAAATGCATCATATTTCTCTCAAAAAGGCTGAAATGTGTAATGGATATCATATTTTAAAAAAAAAAAAACTTTTCTATTAAACCGAAAGAGGCGTTCCTTTCAAATAATTTGTAACTCCACCGATCGTTGTACAATCACTTTATTTTTTTCATCGACTACCTGAATTACCTCATAACCCCCATCTTTGAGCGCCACTCCTTTCAAACACCTTAAACCATTTTTTTTTGTATTAACTTTTTTAGTAATAAAACATAAATTATGCTTTTGAAAATAACAATAACTTTCTTTGTACATTGTGTAGTACGTATGTGTTATTAATTTATTTAATTATGTTATGAATGTATGAATGTTTGAAAGTTGAAAGTCAATAAGCACAACTGACTTTTAGTAAGCATTTTGAGAAGAGATATTTCTAGTCAAAGTGTGATTTTAGATATCTGGTTGTTTGCAAATACTAGTGTCGTTCTTTCTGACCAGATATCATATTGATCTTTGCATCATTGACTTACTTTACATGTAAAGAAGCCATTTAAACAATTATGAGAAATTGAGAAGATATAAACTTTTTTTTTTTTGTTAAAGGGAGGTGTGCATATTTACAAAATGACTTTAAATGTACCTTTTAGGGAAACGGCTAATGAAGAAAAGTCTAAACCAAAGGATTGATAAGAGGACTATGATAGATTAATCAACATTCACTTGAACCACTATAAATCATTTGTGTCGTCTATATCCCTTAAACTCTATACTTATTACGTCTATTATTATTAAGTTGTAAAAAGAGTTTAACAAAGACATTAGAATCTTTAAACTTAAACAATTTAAAATTTAGGAAAACCACCTATTCACTCAACCCCTCCCTTCTAGTTTTCTACCAAATATTGGTCTTTTACTGATCACTTAGCTATTTTCATCCAGATGACGCGCCATATTTACTGGAAAGTGGTCCTCATCCAACTAACAAAAATTGGTATGAATTCTCTATGATTTCACTTAGCATCCAATTTGAAAGTTAATTATTAAAAAAAGGAGCACTTGCTCCTCTCTTTGCTCCTCTTTCATCTTGATCTCTTCTTCTTCTTCAATTGTTGCTTGATATATATGTGTTAGAATCTAGAGAGATATTTAGTTATTATGGATGTGTATTAGTTAGAGCAAAATAGGTGAGGTTGAAGGTTACACAAGACATCAAGTTACATTCCAAAACACAAGCACAATGTTTGTGCATCTGGTGAACTAACGGTCAATCCACGCAGTCGATCATTTATCAAGCCTTTATATAATACAACCCATAGCCTTTAACCTTGCAACCTCTATTAAAGGTTTTTACCAAAATGGGTTATGTACTATATAATTTGTCCATCCCAAATCACTATACATTCTTCTATGTATTTGACTTAGAAATTTATAACATAGTTGAGCCTTCTAACTTGATTTAGATGGAAGACACGCTCTAAGTAAGAATGTTCATCCAAGTACTGTTTGAATTTCAAGTTTATAAAATTCCTTACTTTGTAAATCTTTGTTATGTTAGTTTTGTATTATATATTTTAATCTTGATCTCTTGATTCACAACATTGTTTATGTTGTAGCACTTTGATCCTTCTTTAATCATCCTTGCACTTCATTATCTTGTCATTATTGTGTATGTGACTAAGGATCACAGTCTAATCAGATGCGGTTTTGCAACTGGTAACTAGCAACAAATTTTGGCATGGTGTAAAACTCCAAGGTTTTAAGGATATTCTGTTAAAGAAGCACAGAATTTTGCTTGTAATTTTACTGCTATAGATGACTAAAGCATATACATTTAGGAACTGCATCTACCGGGGGCCTTGGCTTCAGCTTTACCAATATTTTGTAATATGTTCCGGTTTTTTGGTACTTAGCATCTTGCTAGGGCCTTTGTCTTTAATAAAATTTCATCCGCCGTTTAAAAAAGGAAAAGAAGGGAAGATCAAAGGTCGTGAACATCAGTTTTGTTCGATGGATCATCTGGCCAATTAGATTAGAGTAGTATGTTTTATGTATGTATTTTTATTTCTACCAACACATGAAAACAAGTACATGGGCACACATGGAAGTGATAAACTTTCTTTAATTGTGCATAGCTAGCTAGATCATGATAATTTCTCTCAGTTGTGAGTTTGTGCCTCATTAGCTTGCTTGTTTGCAGTTGTTTCGGCTTGATTAGCGCAACAAGGTACCGGTCTAGGAAGACCGTAGCCACCTTGAGGAGGAAAAGGTGGATTGGGATAAGCAGGACCCCACTGTTTAGGCCTACGATTGATAAATCTTCCAACTCCAAGAGCACCTGCATATATATCATTCATGAAATTAAATATTATTGCCACCATATAAACAATTGTAAAAATATGTGAATAGTTTGTGAAGATGGACTTATAAGACAACTTATATTAGTTTCTAAATGTTAGTTACTTTTCTTTGAAATTATGTACTCACTCTCATCGTTGGAAGCCTTAGCAGTGAATTCAGAAGTGATAAGAAGAACAACAGCAAACACAAGAAGAAATCTTTTTGAAAACATTTTGACTGAATTGGTTTTATGAAAGAAGGATGATTAAATAAGTGTGTTACACACTCTATTTATACACACATGAAGATGTACAATAATATGTGTTTAGTTGTTGACTTTTCAAACATGGGAAAATATATTTCAAAAATTTTCAATGAGTTTGACAAGCTGCATAAAGTTTAATGAAAGTGTAAATTTTATTTATTTTTTATTTTTTAAAACACTCATCTACTGCTCATAAACTACATAAGAAATAATATATCTCGTGATATGATTTGAACTAAGAGCATTCTCAACTTATCCTCTAAATATTTGTGAGTGATCTTTGCAAATTATAGGGTAGGGTTTTAAATGGCTTTAAGTAGAAAAGAGAGAAAAAAAATAGTGATTATTTGTAAATTTAAGAATATTTGTTTTCCCCGTTTATTTTATAGTATTTGTTGAATTAGTTGTGAATAGGGAAGAAATAACTGTAATGATAAATGTATAATAACACATTATTTAATTAAACAAGAAAGAGATATCTAATGTTTTTCTAATTTAGTTATAGAAATATGGATAGTTAATGGGTTGTGAATGCTTAGCTTTAAGATTCGTTTCCTAAAACCCAAAAGTCTTTATCACCGAACCAAGGTTGAAAACTTGAAAAGGACAATAAAACTATAAAAGTGTAATTATTATGGTGGTTGTAGATCACAATAAGATGTACTGTTTTAAGTCAATAGTTATCATCAACCATTATAAATGCAATACTACAAAAATATATATGTTGTATAAACTATAATTTAAGTTACGAAAATCGGTCATGATTTCCTCCTACATGACAATATGACACGAACACGTGAGGATGGCATCTAGCGTTATATGAATTTTAGGAGTAGATTCAAGGGAGCGTGTTTTTTCGTTGTTAAAAAAAAGTGAACATGCCACGAAAATGATTACGTTATAGCTTGTCAAGCTATCATATTTAATAAAAGAATCGTGTTCGGGTTGATCCACCAATCCAATTAACATGTTTTTAACTTGATTACCACCCACCAAGGCATTTAGATCAAATTAGCTAAATGAGTTGTGTTCGGGCTAACGCTTTCAAGTGTGCATATTTAGGTTGATGTTTTTACACGAATCAACGATTTATCTACCAACCTAACACGATTGACACTCAATACATTAACATATACTCCTATGTCAAACCATGGAAACCGTTGATAATAAACGGGTCTTGGTCTCATCAAAACCATATAGCTTTTAAACCGTGTTATAACATCTTATTTATTTGTAAAACAATTTATCATTATTAACTTCCATACAATAAAAACATATAAATTCAAAAAATAAATAAATATTAAAACAAACAATATAAAACACATCCCGTAATACGGGGGGATAAAAACTAGTTTGTTATATGAAACAATATTAGATGTATTTTTATTTTATTTTTTGTTTAATAGTATAATGTGCATATAAATATCTTTGTTTTTTTGGGTACACAGATCCACTTTCTTCTTCTTTTCGATATGGGATCGAGTTATCCCTTTATATTAACAATCAAACACACATTTTTATTGTACCAACTCTAATCTAATAATCCTTTTATGTAATTAAGGATATGAACTAACAATTAACATGCCAACCCATGCTTGGTGTCATTAAGGAAAGTGATGATAAGTTGATTAACTCGGTCAGGGAATTGCTCGTGAACGAAATGACATCCATTCGACACATATACGGTTTCTAGATTCGGTACATACTTCTTCACCTCCCCGGTCCTTATATACTCATCTACTTGTTGGAGCTTTCACTATAGGAACTTGTTCCGCGGGTCCAAGGTTCAATCTAGTTGATCTGCATATAGATCAAAAGTAAGACAAAATAAAATGTTTGACCAAAGTCAATCTAATTTGGAAAATTTTAAGATTTCAATAAGTTACCTATATACTTGGAGGGCAGTTTGAAATCCAGACTTCTCATATAAAGCAACATAAGTTGCAAGATCCTCCTCAGTAAACCAAGAGGGTAGAGGAGTCGACGGTTTGACCAAATCCATTATCTCTTCGTTTTCATCGGCTATCGGCATTTCACTTCCAGAAAACAAGATGTAGACGTTTCTCACCACGGTTTTAACATCGAAACGGCCAAAATCAGCTTCAGCTCTTCCGGGTTCCTAATGAAAATTGTAATAACAATTTCACGAGTATTTGCTAGATGGTAACAATTTAAAGTATATTTTTAATGGTGCTTTTAATACATATAAATAGGGGTGCAAGAAACCGAAAAAAACCGATCCAAACCCGAAAAACCGAAAAATCCAAACCGAAAAAACCGAACCGAAACAAAAATCGACGGTTTGGTTTTATGTTTTTGTAAAAACCGAGCTGACGGTTTGGTTTTAGTTTTGCATGTAATAAAAACTGAAAAAACAACCGAACCAAACCGAAATTCTAGATTTGTATTTTAAGTTATAAGGATTTAATATAATGTAGCTCAAATATTTTTGGCCAAATGTATATTAGTCTATTAGTTAAAAATTAACAAAATTATTTCTACCTAGATTCATTATTTTCGATAAACTATTTTTTTTTTGCCTAAAGTTTTCATAGCTCAAATGGAAAAAACCGAAACCGAACCGAAACCAAAACGAAAACAAAAATCGAAAACCGGAACCGAAAAAACCGAAACCAAACGGTTTTAAAATTTCAAAAACCGAAGTTTTGGTTTTTGGTTCTGTTTTAGCCCAAAACCGCACCACGCACACCCTTAAATATAAACAATAAACATAATATGTAAACCAACTGTGTACCTGCCACCTTAGAACATAGAAGCCCTTAGGGAGGGCAAAATGAGGCTTGTAGGCAGCTGGTGGCATAAATGCCATGCCAATTGTTACAATTCCTTCAATTTTCTCTTGGTGAAGTAGGACGAATGAGTAGGCAACCCATGCTCCAAAATCTTTAGCAACCACAAAAACCTAGGAATGTTCAGGCAAATTTAATCAATGTTAAATAAGCTCGATTGAACTATTGGAAAATAAACTTAAAATGGTAAATGAATCGAACGTTCAGTGAGAAAGTTTGATTATAGTTGTGTATTTAATAAATGAACAAGCATGAGTAAATATGTTGCTTTAATTAAACAAGTGAACATGAACATATACTTGTTCAAGAACATTCATTTATGCTCGTTCATTTACGTACGCTTATTTACGTTCACTTTAGATATACATTTGAACCCATATATCCAATTGACTTTTAGAACCAAGCCAGGGTAGTCAATTAACAAACGAACAAACAGCAACATGTTCGTTTTCTTTGTTTATATTCGTTTGTTTATGTCCGTTCATTTATGTTCATTTTGAATCGATTAAAATATAATAAAAACAGTGATCTTCCACCAAACCATCCCTCATAATCACAATTCACAAACTATTAGTCGAAAGCACGTACATTAGGAATGTTGAGATATTCAAGAATAGAAACAATATCATTGACAAAGTCATCGTACAAATCTTTCTTGGGTTCTGCTGGAGGGTCGGACAGTCCGAAACCTCTGTAATCGGGGGCAATGGCTCTGAAACCAGCGTTTGCGACAGCGATCATCTGGTGGCGCCAAGTGTACCATATCTCCGTGAACCCGTGAAGGAAAATAACGGCTGGCGATGACTCGGAGCCGAGCTCAGCGACGTGAAGCTTTAGCCCATTGACTTGTAAGAATCTGTGGGAGATTTTATCCATTTGTTTGTAGGTGTACGTAGTCATCTTTGTTTTTGTAACTTGTCTATGAATATTCATGTTCAAAATAATAAAATTAAATATTATCAAATAGAGAACAACATGAATCATGAATTATTGTATCTATACTGTATAATAAATAAAGTTTATATTGCCACGTGTAATTCTTTTGTTAATTTCCTACTCTTTTTTCCCGTTTCTCTCTCATATTAATTATACATTAAACATATATATCTTTTAATTCATTTTGATTTCTATAATTTTTACAATACGTGTTTTATTTAAAAAAAAGTTAGGTATGTTTATTAAACGTTTTTATAAATTGAACATTTTTTCCTTTATTTAACTTCTCCAATATGAATTATATCATTTTTTATATACATACAATATATATATATATATATATGAATCATTTTAGCCTTTAAAACTTACTATGGTTCATTATTAAAAACACGTGGATCTTTAACTGAACCCGTCTCGTCTTTTTTTCTCTGTAATTGTAATCTCTTTTTTTTTATCCATATATTGTTGATCAACACCATATCGATTCTCTTTACTGCACATTCTTTGACTAACCGGAAACTTTCTTCCACTTATGACGGGTTCATTTTTGTTCTGATTGTACAAGATATGTTATCGTAATACTATTCTACTTTTTTAGTGTATCATCTAACATTGTATCAAAAGATTATTTAGGGATTTTGATTTATTTTAAAGTTTGTGAATTATAATTGTAATTTAATTTCGTACTTATTTAATGTATAATATTTAACTTTATTTATCATTTTTTTAAGTTGTTCAACTCATATCTTACACGGGTACCTAACCTAGTTAATAATAGAGAAAGGAAAGTAAAATAAATTATGCTAAAGAACCAAAGTCCAATGGGAAATTTTTAATCTGAAATATCTACACTTTTGAAATAAGTATGGTATTGATGCCAAATGCTATCAACTCTAATAATTAAGTCATCAAAAACCAATTCGTCTAACGGTACTCTTATGACCTTTTAAGTTGTGGGTTTGAGTCTTGCCTTGAAACATTTTGTTGAGCGAATTTTTATTTGTGGATGTCCTTTGTGGGTAGTCATAGTCATCACGTTCTGTTGTTCTTCAAGCGGAAGGGTGATCCCTTTATCAGGATGATCTATGGTGTCCATGCCTTTGTTATTTAAAAACGACGTATTAATTATTAAATAAAAAATATTATATATTTTTTATGTTTAGAAAAATATAATAATTAGTACGTTAAAATAGTTAAAAACCTAATTTAATCGCAATAGACAACATAACAAAACGAATGCTATTGCAGGCTGCAGCCACTCGATTTGCTAATGCAGCCCAACCAAATTGGGCCCAACATAACTAAGGTGCTGTTTGTTTTTCCTCAAAAGCACTTCTCCACCTCTTTTGTCTGCATTGAGAAGAGGGCGCGC
This sequence comes from Bidens hawaiensis, assembly GCF_021521415.1. NCBI lineage: Eukaryota > Viridiplantae > Streptophyta > Magnoliopsida > Asterales > Asteraceae > Bidens > Bidens hawaiensis. The sequence goes on along the minus strand of NW_027495720.1, from coordinate 213,639 downwards.
AGACGTTGGGCTCTGCAGTGTGTTTGTTTTTCCGAAGACGTTTCATTAAAAAACGTCTGTGCGCCCTCTTCTCCCAGAAGTGTTGGTATTGTTACTTCTCACCTCTTCTAACCAATTTCTTTCCATCTTTCTTATTCCATCAGACACTCCCAAACCCTAATCCCCTCATCCTCTCCACTGCCACCCAACTCACCCACCATCAACCTGTCGCTCCACTGCCGCCCAACTCTCCCACCGCTGCAACCCCATCTCTCCACTGCTCCAGCGCCGCCGCCCCACCGCCGCAACCTGCCGCTGCCGCTCTACTGCTCCAGTGCCGCCCCACCGCTGCAACCCCGCCGTCCTCTATTCCCCCATATCAGGTTTAATTTCATACCTTTTGTTACTATTGATGTTTGGTGTGTAGGTTCTGTTATTATTGAGTTTGGTGATTTTAGGGTTTATTGAACCAGATTATGCTATCTCGTAGTGGTTAATACATGTTTTGATTGATTTTGGTGATTGTTAGGGCTTATTGAACCAGAGTGTGTGTTTGTTTGTCTCGTGGTAATGAATACGTGTTTTGATTGTTATTTTTATGCTATAAACATTTTCATGATTTTACTTGATAATTGTTGCTATGTTAGGCGTTAGTTTGTGGAAAAGATAATTGCTTTGAAGTTACTTGAACTGTGAATGCTTGCTAATATATCAAACATTAACTTGTTATATGTCTTATGAGATTAGATTAGATTAGATTTAGAATAGTTTTGGTAGTCTGCAGTTATTAAAAAACAAACAGTCTTCTTGTTGCAGACTGCAGAGTTTTGGTCCACCTCTTCTGCTACAGATGTTGGCAGATGTGGTTTCGCAGTCTTCTGACATTTTACCTCTGAAAAACAAACAGCACCTAAGTGTAGAAGTTGAGCCACATTACAAAGATTTAATCAAATCCATTATCCACCACCACTTTTTTTTATTATTTTCACTTGATTTGATTTCAGAGATAAAATGCAAGCACAAGACTTCAGCTTTCTTTTTCTCAATTTAAGGTTTAATTCATCGATTTAAAGCATCTCATGTTCAACTCAATTGCACCTTTTAACTCTTTTCCCCCGTAATTTTTTAATCATTTCAATGCCTATATTTACTATGTACATAATTTAAAAAATAGTGTGTATTAATTAAATTATTATATGAACAAAGACAAGGAATTGGATATGAATGCTCTGAAATGAATCGATCACCCAGTCAGAACTCGGTATATAGTTGGACCGAAAATGTTGAGCATCCAAATATGTATTCTTCCTTTATTCACTAGTCGTTTTCCAACTTGTTTTCATCCATAGGCTGGTTTTAGTCACTTTCGGCGTTTTAATTTATATGTTATACCCATCTGGAACAAACTGAAAGCAGACTGTTAACTTCGAACATATAAACGGAGATCTATAATACATACACATATACGTATGAACTAGAGTTGTGCAACACAAAATGATTAATAAAATCCAAATTCTTTTAATGCAAAGCCTTCTCTTACACATACATACATGTATAAGTTTTAAATCTTTTGAAAACGAAAACTCAGGTAAAACACATCCAGGTTCCAGCAACAGAACTATCTTTTTATCATTTCTCTAAGTGCCCTCAGGTTGGTAAGAGTATAGCCGACCTACCTTCAAGTTCGACTCAAATCAGACCGAAACCAAATTAAAGAAAGAAAAAATGAAACAAAACAAAGACAAGAGGATTGTAAATTCGAGTCAACAATGAAGGGTTAATCTTGATAGAGTTTAAAATATTAGAATTTGAGTTTGAATCGGTTATTAAACATTTTATTAGTTGTTAAAAGTTATTATATTTATCCTTTTATCAAGTTTATAAGAGTTTGAGTTATAGTTAGTTTCTGTTTTGAGTTTAGTATAAACATATCTCTAGAGTAAATGATTTATGTAAGGACAAAGGGTCAGCTTTCCAGTTTTAAGTTTTATAATAATAAAGAAAAGAGTCGAACGAGTTATTCAAATTGTACGTTCTCGTGTTGATCATCGGGGCTTGATTTCCAACAAGTATCAGTTTGGTTCGATTGTGTAAATAATAATACAACAGAGGACCTATCTAGATATTTATCCAAATAATAAGGGGTCACGGCGTAAATAAATCTCACTTGTAAGTTGTAACTAATTATTCCGGCAGTAACGCCACCGCATACGGTGGCCGATAACCTAACCTAATGTCCACAAACCCGGACGACTACTCACCGGCGGCAACCCTAATCACGTTCGACCGTCCAATTCCACTCCTCCGCCACCCCACACCATCCGGAGAAGACGATTCGCTGGTCCTCAGTTTCCCAAACCCTAATTCATGGGCATCCGCATACAAAACGTGTGAATCAAACATCATCCAACAATGCGGTTCCGGTGCTCGGATCGGCTGTAGCGTCACCGCATCGAAAAACTGTGCACCGCCGTGGTGGAAGCAAACCCTAGGTGAAGAGGATTTAATTGAGCGGGAAAAGTGTGAAGAGCGGGAAATGGCGGAGTGTTTGGAGGCTTCGAGAGTGAAATGTTTGAAGTTTGCGGAGGATAAGTGTTGGCCGGCGTTTCGGGATGCTCGGGTGGTGGTGAGAGGTGGTGAGGATGAGAGAGTGAGGAAGAGTGTTGTGGAGGTGGTGTCTAGGGTTTGGTTTGGTGGGAGGAAGGTCAAAGGTGTTGAGGTGGGGAGATTGGAAGGGTCGTGGGCGCGGGTTAAGGCAAGGATTGGGTTCGGAATTGTGCGAGGGAGTGAGCTACTGGATAAACAGAGTTGAAGAGGAATTGGTATGTTTTGTTTATTAATTGATTGTTAATTTGTTAGAATAGATCTCTGCAATGTGATTAGTTTTTCTTGATTAATAATAAAACTTTGTATAAATTTAAAACCTTTTATGTAAACCATGTGTTCCAATTTTTATAAAAACATGAAATTGATATGCTTGAATATATCTATACACCCTGAAAGCCCAAGATATAAGTAATACTTTGCATAAATATAACCTTGCTTGTAAACTGCATGTGTTCCAAAATTGTAAAAGCCTATTTGTTCAAACTTCCTCAAATCTTTAAGTCATTCGTCCCCCAAAAGAAAAGGTTATTATCTTGGCAAACAATGTTAACTCTTTAGATGCTAATGTCATAACTTGTATGGGTCCTAGTCAGTTAGTGCTTTGGCTTGGAACCAGCAAAATGCCACTTAGAGTTAGGATACGCTCCATGCTGAAAACAACAATTATTTGACTCGCTTATATTTTGAATTACTCAAAAGTTCCTCTATCTTGCCTGCATTGAGTTGTAACAGTATTCACTTTACTAAAGTTTTAACTTTACCAATTAATATTCTTAGTAATCCACTAATCTTTCTGCTTAAACACCTTCACATCACAATTTACTTTCACTAGAAATGAATTAGTCATTAGTCTCAACAGAATACTGGTTTTGACTCTTAGAATCTTACAAATTTCTTTTCTGTGTCATAATTTGGATGTCTTCGGTACCACTTTGTCATCTCTATACCTTTCATGGTTTTTCACTTTTTCCTTCTATTATAATTCTACTCTGTACAGTTTGGTCTAAGTTGTTAGTTCATGACTATAATTAAGCTTGTGAAATTACATGTAAAGCTCTAGTGAATACAATAATATAGAAACATCATGATTCATGACTCCTTGTTGAGGCTCACACAGTCTTCTGAGTAGGTCCCATTTATTTAAAAAATTATTCTGTATTATTGTAGCAAGTAGCTTCATAGAAATTACCCTGCTTGTAACTTCTCTCTGGTTGTTTTAAAAGCAGTATACTGCTTGAAAGTACTAGTTAAGAATTAAAGTTTCCTGTTTCAACTTTGAAAGCTTAATATATGTACCAGTTTATGCAATAGGCATATATGTTCTTCACAACTCTATTTTTGATGATAATTTGTTGAAAATTTAAACTTTCTCTGACATGTTAAACAAAAAAGCACTGTATGTTGTTATCCTCCTGCAAAAATTTGCGCTGTAACGGTCTCTGTCAGTCTGCTTTTTTGTTGGTGAATGACATTTTAGGGTGGTTAGTATATATTTTGTGTGATATAATTTCAAAGAGAGAAATTAAAGAGAACTACCATGCCCTTGTTCCTTTCAAACCAAAAGTCCTACTCTCGTAATCAATCACTAGTCATTCGACTCATTCCTGGTGTTAGAAATCAATTGTTTGAGGACGACTTTTTTTCTAGATTGAAGAATAAGTGCCTTGACTAGTTAAAAGTGTCTTTTTAGCTAAATTGACAGCCATTTAGAACAAGCTCTAAAATCCAAGACCTAGTTTGTTTAAGGCTATGTCTTGACCTTTTTCTCAAGTCTTGATGTTATTGTTCCAAAACGTGTTGTTCCGGACACGCAAACCGGCCCAGGCCAGACCGTTCCAGGCCCATCACGTGAGAGGTAAATAAACCTCACTCAGTGGCAAGGCGATTGGCACTTAGGATCGGCTTCGAACTCACGACCTCTAGGTTATTGTTCCAAGTCTTAGGCCCCCTTAACCAACTAAGCTACACGGCGGGGACAAGTCTTGATGTTATGGGATACACTTACTCAAATTAAGAAAGAAATACATCAGCTGAACTGAATTACACATGTCCTTTACAATTCACATGCACTTTGCAACACTTGATTGTATTTTACAGGTGATCCTATTGAAACCTTCAAGAGGATTACAAATTGTTAAAAGGGTCCCATGTGATAGGTTTTCTCCCCTATTAGGTTTAGCTCTTTTTTTAGAACTGAACTTAACAATATTCCCCATTTCATAATGCATATGCTCATTTGGCAATATTGGTTTTGAATTTTCTATCTGGTTGCAATCTCATTGTATAAATCCAATTAGTGGGCCTGGCGTATGCAATTTTTTCTTGCAATAAATAGCTTTATAGACTAATGCCAGCCATTAGAGGGAACTTGAACATGCTGAAGGAGGAAACTTTCCATTCTGCTTCTGACAGTGGGATTATTGTGATTATAATTTGCATTTTCGGTTATCTTTGAGAGACGACTTTCATGTCTACCGTATTCTAGAAAATGAAGAAGTCATGTAGCAATATCCTCGTTTTGCTTCTTCGACCAAAATGTTAAATACTAGTGAGTTGCATGTAAACTTCTAGTGAGTACAATAAAACAGAATATTATGACTCTTTCTTGTTGAGGTACACGTAGCCTGCTTCATAGGTCCCATGTATGTAAAATTTTCTTCTGTATTATTGCAGCTAGTAGCTTCACAGAAATAGTATCGAGCAGAGGGGCACTTATTGAAACTTTCGGTATAGCTAGACAACACGTCGTATATCCAATTAGCGGGCCCGATTTGTGCAATTTTTTCCAGTCATTAGTAGGAAGTAGGAACTTTTCGTTATGATTCTGACGAGTTTATAGTGGACTAAAATTGCATCCCAGGTTGGAATTTAGGGGGCAGGCTACCGATATTCAATACCAAAAAATATAATATAGTGGACTGAAAACCAAAACCGTGTTGGTTTCGTTTAGTTGTTAGGTTAATATATTTAAAAGTTTGTTTACTAGGAAAAAATATTACCCTTAAACAATGACATTTCAAGTTTATAAAAAAAAAAGACCAGTTTGCCCCAGGTGTTAACCTAAATCAAGAACTGAGTCGATAACTGATTTTTGAAAGTAATCTAGAAACCATAAGAACATAAATGATAGTGGACAGTTTGACGGTTTGGTATGTTACCAGTTCGGTTTTGTCAGTCTAGACTCTGTTTTTTTTTTTTACTTCGGTTTTGATATCACATTTACATAATTATGAATATAAAAGTAAAAAAGGGGGCATGCCCTTGATTCTTCAAAGGGCATGAAAAGCCATTTTGGTGGGGGTATTTTTTTTACCTTATTCAAGGACACTAAAGCAAAGTGGATGATCTAGTTATCCACTTCTCTCTCATCTCTCTACTTTTCTCTTTCATCTCTCTAACTTTTCACCAACTCCCCACTCACATAACTCATTCACACTTGTTCACTTTTGTGAACATGAAACATCCTCTCTCATCTATTTCTCTCTCGTCTCTCATTCATGTCATTTGCCACTTAGACTAAATGAGAAAGTGGATACATGATTGGAGATGCTCTAAAGGAAGATGACAATGAAAAAAGAAGTGTTGTAGACTTGTAGTAACTTCCAACACTGACAAAAGTTTGGAAAATGGTACAATATTGAAAATAACTTGTATACAATAACTTATTAGTTGATTTAGTCATACTGTATTTCATTTTTCTAAACATATGTCTTGACTATATGTTGTCTAGCTACATGTATCTTATTTGTAGTATTGTTGAATAGTTAGCCACTGACTGAGTGCAAGTAAGCTTTATATGTTCATTTGAGTGTAACTTCGGTTATGGGTTAAAACCGAACCGAATTCAAACGTGCAAAACCTTATGGGGTTAGAATTGGAAAAATAGGTTGCTCACTTTTGATTAGTTGGTCCACTACGTTTCTTTTTTATTTGTAGGGCATTATATGTTACGTGTTTATTGGGGCAAAATGTGAATGTTATGACAAGGATCTTACGTGTAAAGATTTACACCCATGTTACTGACCGACTTTGAGTGTTAAAACGGTTCATGTTCCCTGTCGGTGGGCCGAACTGATAGCTAGGTACGTAGTTGAAGGCATTAGGTGCACTCAAGGCGCAACCAGTTCCCGTTTATTGAATATTTAATTGGACTGAGCAACACAAAACAATCGGATTTTGTTACGGAACTCAACTAGTCAGCCATGACTCTTTCGATTGTCTTCATTCATTGTACCAAAAGTAAAACTCAAATACAAAGCTCCTACTTATACTACACATAGCTTAAATTATACTGTCTCTTAACTCCCAATCACACTCAAAACGATCAATAAATAAACTTTCAACTACGGTTGTGCAACAGTTCAGAACCGAACCGGACAAAACCGGAGCCGGGCCGAATTTTAACGGTTACAGTTTGGTTCAAAACCGGGTTAAACTGTTCTCGTGTAAACGGTTTTTTCCGGAACCGGTTTTGCATTAAATCTAAGTGCAAGAAACAAGAGACAATTCATAAAATAAAACATTATCAGATTAACGTATTATATTTTAATGAAGGGGATTAAGAATGGATTAAAAAGGCTTAAGATATTATAGAAACAACTATATCTTAATAAATATTTAGGGTGGTAGAAAATGATTATTGCTTATGATATTGTAGGAGATCGTATATATATGGGAAAGTGAGAATGTGGATGGTTGCCTATACCTGGAAGGTGGAAACCCACTATTTAAATAGGGTTTTAAATATAATCTTTAAAGTTTAAATCCAATCCGGTTCTATCGGTTCTTTAATCGGAACCGTCGATTTTAAACGGGAACTGATTTTACCTAATTTAAGAACTGGAACCGGATCCAAGATACAATAATACGGTTTGGGTTTAGCGGTTCGGTTTGGTTCCTCAGTGCAGGTAGTTTGGAACCGTGAATCGCACACCCCTGCCACAAACCCACCAAGTTGACTCGCCACTGATTTGTTTGACTAAAAATATTCATGAGTTCGTTCGAGCCAAAGGTGAACAAAACCCATTTTAGTTAAGTCCAATCTTATCCAAGGTTAAAGTAAAAACAAACGCATGAATTCCATGTTATATTAGCTTTTGTGTCTTCATATCGTGTCAAGTGGTTGAAGTGGGATTTTTAAGATTTTATATTCAATTTTGTAGAGACTGACTTTTTACAATCACCAAGAAATTCATGCATTCTTTTAGTAATAACGCTCCTTTGACACTATGATAAGCTCATTTAGACTTCTACGATATGCTGAGATGACCGATAGAATCCAGTTTAATCAATAGGGTGTGTATAAACGGTTGAAACATTTCGAGACAACGAAATTGTCTCGCTGATTTTGAGATTTCTTTAGTTGGTTCGTGTTTTAGAGTTTAAAAATCAGGTTTACTAGTTGGTTTACGGTTTGAAACTTGTAGTGTAAAGTGTAAACCGACCTGCATGCTTTATCTTGATCGAATATACAGTTATGCATAACTAATCGTATTTGATTATTTCTTATGAGTGATATATAAATCAAGGTTTTTCCTTATATATTTTTAAAACTTGTCTATACCGCCCAAGTTGTTAAACCACCTACTTGCGGGCCGGTCCTTGAACCAACCAACCAAGCCAGAATAATTTCTAGAGCCTATTAGTGGTTCGCTCCAAAAAGTTTAATAAAACCAAGTCGAACCATAAGCACCTTTACAATCTTTACATAAATTTCTCAAAAGAAAAACAATTTTTTAGGTGGGCCCATAATAGATCTATGGTGAAGTAGTAGACCCTTCCTAGTCATGGTCCCAATTACATTTGGATGTAATGAAAGACCTATGTCTTTCTTTTTTAACTATTTGTGCATGTGCATTGCACCAACTGTTACGAATGTGTGCATTGAATAATTTGTTTTGTGTCGAAGCTCATTATTTACTCATCGTGCATGAGAAATATGTTATGTAACGAAATTGCATGAGTTGGCGAATACTTTTACTAAGAGTGTCAATCTTGACCCATGGGTTGAATGAGTTGTATCAAAATGTATAATATGGGTCAGAATGGGTCAAACTAAAAAAAGAAAAAAGAAAATGATTGAAACGGGTCAAAACGGGTTGACATTTTTTCAGATTTTTTTTTGTTTTTTTTTATGGAACGAGAAAAACGGGAAAAACTTTTTGGTATTTTTACTTTTTACGTTTTTTATTTATATATCGAGTTATAATTTTTTAATTATTTTTTTTGAATTTTTTGGTGAGGGGTTTTGAAATGTGTTTTGAAATCTCAACCCATTTTGACCCATTTCAAAACCCCTCACCAAAAAATTCAAAAAAAAATAATTAAAAAATTATAGCTCGATATATAAATAAAAAACGTAAAAAGTAAAAATACCAAAAAGTTTTTCCCGTTTTTCTCGTTCCATAAAAAAATAAAAAAAAAACTGAAAAAATGTCAACCCGTTTTGATCCGTTTCAATCATTTTCTTTTTTCTTTTTTTAGTTTAACCCATTCTGACCCATATTATACATTTTGATACAACCCATTCAACCCATAGGTCAAGATTGTCACCCCTAACTTTTACACATCTATGATGTACACAACTAAACAAGGGAGAAAATCCCCAAAATGTCATTTTTAAGGAGAAAAGTTTCCAAAATGTCATAATCTTTTCCAAAATTCTAGAAAAGTCCCTTGCAGACCTACTGCATGCTATAACTTGGTATTCGCAACGACTGTTTTTTAACTCCCAATCAGATATTGACAAGTGCTCGTAACCCGTCTTCTTTGGCAGTATTTGAAATAAACCCGCCAATAAAGGTAAGTTTGAGAAAAAGTTAGAAACCGTCTACGTCGGTGGTCTTTGGAATGTTCCCATCGTTGTCAACGGGTTTACAATCCCGGGCCGTCGAAAATGCATTTAGATCCAAACTTGCCTTTTACGTCTAGTTTTAGTTTAGAAGTGTTATAAAATTTATTCTTCAAAGTCTCACAAATCTTCTTCATCTTCAACAAAGAAATTCATGAGATGCAATAGAATTGAAGTTGTGGATATGGGATTCGGTTTCCTTGGTTCTTACTATGAAGAAACATAATGTCAAAGGTTGGTAACTAGTACATTGTGCAGTTCCGTACCCTTATCGAAATTTGATGGCAGCTTTGCGTCCTTACGATGAACGTACTCACAGGTTCCATTATTGTTTTGCCATTTGCCACCATATCAAATTATAAACGTTATCAAAATCCATGTCTAATGAACATAAGCAACAATGAATGATACTTTCTTACTAATTGAGATAGATAATTTAAGAAGTCAAAAGGTTACAACTCTTAATTGAAATTAATTAGATAATGATGCAAAACCGTCTTCATCGACAAATTTGGATACAAATGCAATTCCAAAGAGGTTTTCGTCTGAAAGTTTGGAGAAAATAAGGTTGTCGACGGGATTGTGAAACCCGTCGAGGCCGGAGAGAACATTCCAAAAACAGTCGCATACGACGGTTTTTGAATTATCCAAAAAGTTGCCTTTATTGACGGATTTGATTCAAATCTTGCCGAAGAAGATGGGTTACGAACACTTGGCTATTTTTGATTGGTAATTAAGAACCCATCGTCACAAATACCAAGTTGTCTTATTCGACGAGCTTCCAAGGGACATTTTTGAAAATTAAAAAAAAGTGAGGACATTTAAGGAACCTCTCTCCCTTTAAAAGTGACATTTTGGAAAATTTCCAACTAAACAATCTTAAAAATATTCATAAAAGCTATGTTGAAAGTAAATTAAGACCTGAAACCTTAGTTTTTAATTGTTTTTGTTATTCATCGGTTTATGGTTGTGATGTCCAAATTTGTCATATTAGACTACAAAATTTATCATGTGTTAAGGTCGTTTTACGATTATATTTTAAACCGAGAGACTGAGGGAGTGTGACATTTACTAATCCTTCCAATGAATGAATCGAATTTCGAGTCAATCAAATTAACTTCTAAATTCTAGTCACATTCTAACTTTGATTCGATTCAACTTATACCAATCTGAATTTGAATTAGAACTTATTCTATTCGAATTTAGCAAAAAGCAAAATAATAAAGTTAATTTTATTTTTAAAACTATATGTAAAGTTTTAAACTAAATATTTTTCGATCAAGAAAATAACAAATTAAATTTGGAGTTTTTCGAATCCAATTCGAACAGTGAACACTCAATGTCTATATTCAATAATTTACTCATGAATGATTACACATATAAGCTGCAATGCGTATACGACTCACATAGTCTGATTAATTTATCTACGTAAAAGAAGAAGTTAATGTCACATAATGTTTGGATACTTTAATTTTGCTCCAATCTTATCCATCCAAGATTGATATAGAGTGACGTGGAAGATACATATTTAGTTGATCAAGACAAAGTTATAATATAAAACGACTTGGTTCAACGTATCATTTATTAAAAACAAACAAAGGTAAAAACCGAATTGCCCGCACGAAACCATTTGCTTGAAACTTCCATGGGAATTGCATTTGTTTGATTTGATGGAAAAGAGTTCGATTAGTGGCTTCTCCTAATTGAATGTCAAAACTAAGCATCACTTTCATTCTTTTTGTAAGCTTATCATCAAAGATTGCTTCACATTTTCAACTAAATTTACTTTGCCATGCTAGTATATTTCTTCATCTTAACCCTCTTTGTTCCCATTTTGATGTCCCTCATTATCATCAAAACCCTTCTTCTTTTTTTAACAAATTCTTTTTCACATAAAATCTTCCAAGCGTTACTTTTGTAAGATGAAACAATATACCATTAGACCAGACCAGTAGATCATAGGTCAATATAAAAAATATTTGATATTTTTAATATATTTTATATTTAAGGTAAATTGGATTTTAATAATCCTAACTTATTGCGGTTGGCCGATATTAATTCCAACTTAGAAAATAGTTGTCACCGGTCTCAACTTTCAAACTATTTGTTTTCATTGGACCTCTGTTATAAAAAAGTTAACGGCGTTAAGTTTTTTCCAATTTTCAAATTGATGTTTTTGGGTTTTTGATCAGAATGAGAAAAAGAATCGATTGATGTAAAACTTAACTCGAAACAGTGCTCCAAACAGCTTAATGTTTGTTAATTAAAAGTTTAAACACCAGAATTGAAGCATCCTTTAGTCGTTTGGACAGCTGTTTCGAGTTAAGTTTTACATCAATCGATTTGTATTCTCATTCCGATCAAAAGACTTAAAACATCAATTTGAAATTTGAAAAAAACTTATCGCCGTTAAGTTTTTCTTAACAAAGATTCAGTGAAAACAAATAGTGTGAAAATTAGGATCGGTGACAGATATTTTCTAAGTTGAAATTTTTATCGTCTAAGTACATTAAGTTGGTATTATTAAAATCAAATTGGCCTTTTTTTAATAATTGACTTTGTTTATAAAATGAACTAAATTGACTGGTATATAACTAATAGGTTGTGTGTTTGAATCTACATCACCTAGTTTCCTATATGCTTTTTTTATTGTGTCTCTTACTTCTAACCATTAGATATACAACAGTATTTATAATTATAATATAATTCCTATCAACAAAAGGTTTTTAAATTCTTATTTCTTATTTGAACAGCAATACATATACTAAAATCTAACTAGGTACATTCATATCCTATAAAATAGAAGAATGAAACTCTACCATAGACTTTCCTTATGTGCAACTTGGATTCCTATTATTTCTATTTTTGCTTAAGTTGTGAAGTTCAATTTTGTGGGTTCTTACTTCGGCCACAAGAATTTTGCGGGTTCCTTGAAAACTTCTTTTATATTATCCGATTTATCAAACCATACGCCAAATTTTTCTATACCTCAAATCAAAAGTTGTCGTCTCTTTTGATTTATGATTTTGTGAAAAAAACTTTTTCCATCTGTCATTACACACTATTTAACTTTAGCCTTTTGACTCTCATCCAACATTTTATGATGCTTGATTTTTGTTTATCTTTCAAGATATTTCATCTTTCACTATGTTACTCCTCCGAGCTTGCCGCATATCCACCAATTTATCTATAAAATTAATTTTGAACTTCGACTTATATGTTTATTTGTTTTTATTTTTGCAATAACTTAGCATTATTATATAGACAATTGGAAATGATATTATATTGAATTATTGGATTTCCCTTTGCCTTTATATTTTTATTAGTTATCGTGTTTGTCAATTTTTGTGTGAAACTTGTGTTTGAATTTTGATGGTATATACTCTTGTACGGTTTTAACAATTGTAAATAAAATTTTAATATCTATTGTGTGTTTTCATACAGCGACTCCTGAATATATTTATTTTTATGATTATATTTTTCATAGATGGTTGTTATAACTAATGTATTAGTTTCATACTCAAAACAATAGTTAACTAATATTTTTATCATTCTTAGATTTTTATAATATGAAATGAGAATTAAGATATGTTTATGAACAGGCAAATCAAACGTTATTTAAACAAAATGGAACTATTGTGTGAGATTTGCCGTAATTATTATTTTTATAAATTTAAAACATTGATTTAAAATATTCTTAAAAAAAACTACTTCTAAACACCACACATCAAACACTATTTATTTAAACTATTCTTCTTTTATAATTGTGAAAAATATAATTTGTGATTACATGAAAAATCGCATGTCATATAAAAATACAACTAAATAGAATTTTTTACCTCAGTTCCATTTTAAAAGTAACAACATACCTTTTTTCTTTAACGAACAAACAACACTATTTCTAAAATATACCATTCTTATAATCTCAACTACCCAAAGATTGAACCTGCAACTTGATCAAACCAATGAACATGCAATTCATTGAGTAATTTACACTATAAGTATCTATGGTTTGTTTTAAATTACAACTAGAAAGCCCCACCCCCACACCCCCCCCCCCCAAAAAAAAAAAATAATAATAATAATAAATAAAAAATACAAAATCTCGTAACAAGCTCTTTTACATGTTGAATCAAATTAAAACTTGTGACGCTCGGATTAACCATACACTGGCTGAAAAATAGGCTTAAACCCTAGTTTAAGCCCAATAGTTAAACCTTAATAATTTAGCGGTCAATGTATAACAAGATATACAACTTTGAGCATCATAAGGCTCAGATGAACTTCACAATTTTTGCAAAAGAATGTACTTCACATTTTGTTTTTATATTTATATTTATTTTTAATGTTATCTACAATGTTTATCAAACCTTTTTACATATTCTTAATAATTATTTATATAAAATTCAACCAACCAGATTGTCATGGCCACTCATTGACCACCGTCGTCACTGCCTCAACCTCCACCGCCCCAACCGTCGTTTGATAAGACACCCAAATTTATTGTTTTGGTTACCAACCAAAATAACACAAGTCTTCCTTTTTTATTTCCACTTGTCTTCAAGCACCAATATTCACTCAAAAAAATGTTTGAAAATGTTAGATAATTTACAAACTAATGGACTCGGTTTATATATAACAGCATGAAATTTTCATAGCCTTTTCATGTAAAAAAATAAAAACGTGTTTATTAAGGCTTGAATTGACTATGAGATATTTTGATGGTTACCGATGACTAACCGAACCAACTAAACCATCCTGTCGATAACCAATAAACTGAACCGTTTGTAATTGAAGTGCGGCTATGAACATCTAAAATCGAAGCACGGTTATGGGTCTAATTTTTGTTCACACCCGAACAAGACGACCCATGCTACACGGTTTCTATCATATAATATTTATTTTCTTTTTCAATTTTTCATGTGTATTTATTTTACTAATGGGATTTGATCCCTCATTCATCACCTGGAGTATAAACGGCTATTTTAATTTTACCAATCGGATTTGGTCCAACACAATGGCGAAGCTTGGGCGCGTTCGTCGAGGGGGCTGGACTCAAAATGTATTATAAAAATCATAAACTAGGGGGGACTCAAATTTTCGGCATAAAACAGGTAAATTTACACTACGTATATGATGACGGGAGTAGCCCAAGAAAATAATAAAATGACTGAAACACGTTAACACTAAAAGGGTTAAAAGGTTAAAAGCTTCATTTCCCGCCCAAACTTATGTAAATAAGCACCCACGTGCTACTGTACAATGTCACATCACTATTCACATCCTTGTCCCTTCTGAGCAAAAGACATATTCAGAAAAAGTACTATTACTTTATCTATGGACCATCGTCCAAAGCTTCCCGCCCAACAATGGTCAACTCTCTAGGCAAACTGGAGGGGAACTAGTTAGTTACATCTGAAATAAAAGGCTTACATCTCCTCACTTATATAAGAGATGCTTAGCCATAAACACAAACACACCAGATCTGGAGTTAATACATACTCTTTGATCTTCTCTTCTCTCTTGAGGAATACACACTTTGCTTATTCCTTTCTTACTTCACAAATATCATAGCTTCACCTATGAACCGATTCCAAACATCACGGTTCTTGATCATCGGTGAGCTTTAACAACAAACAACTAACTAGTGAACCTTCTTCTACGTTTTGCAAACGTAGAGGGACACCACGACCTGCGTTAGGCTAAACTGAACCTTTGAAGCTTTTTAGCCTAACCAGTCCATTAACTATCATTGGTCTTATCTTTGTTGTAGCAACAAGTTGGTGCCAACCGTGGGGCTACGCCGCTTACTTTATCATAAAGACCAGTAGTGTAGCTCCATCACCATATCAGAAGGTGGATCTCCTGGAGAAGTTAATCAAGTGTCAAGAACACCGACACCAAGTTCCGGACAAGAAACTCCGACGACCACCTCGATCTTTTCCACTCAGGGAGGAACTTCGACGGGACCCTTGTTCTCGATTTTTCACCTTTTCGAACTCCAACCCCTTCACGATCCGGAGTTCTTTCTCCTCATGCAGGAGTCACGAGCACCCCGGAGCGTGTTGACTTGACTCTAGAAGGGGTATCACAGAATTTCTTGCAACTAAGACATCTTCTTAACCAACACGTGAGCCAAGAAAGAGAAAAGGGGATGAGAATAAGGCTAGATTATGACAAATCGGAGCCCTCATTGTCGCTCGGAATCCACCTTACCCTCTAACCAGCTCACGACAGGCTGCCCCTCTTTTTAAAGCTTGTCCAAGTGTAACCTCTCAACCCTTTAACCCATCTCCCTACACCTATGGGAGATCAAGCCCAACGGCTTTTTCTTTGTTCACCTCACAACCCCTTGGACACGAGACCACTCTCGACCAAATATGGCGGTCACCAGGTTCAAGTGCTCCTCCTACAGCCACTACGTGGGAGCAGGCCTTATCGGTCTTGCCCTTGGCTCGAAGTGCAGAAACGAGCATTTCCATGGGAGCAAACCAAACAACAGCAACACCTGAAAGCCTTCAAGGCTTTAACCTGATGCCTCAGATGATGGCTCAAATGATGGCACACCTCCCTTGGACCCAGCTCATCAACCAGGCACTGGGTACTCACCAAGGAGCAACAAGTCATAATCCTGCTGTAAGGTTGGATGAAGATTTAGCAAAACCTTACAAGCCCAGCAACCTATCTTGTTTCTCTCAACAAATCGCCGATTATGACTTTCAAACAAAAAGCAAGATGCCACCCCATATAAGAACGTATGATGGGACTGAAGACCCCGAAGATCATCTCCAGGTCTTCACTAGGGCGACCAGAATCGAAAAATGGTCCCATGCTGAGTGTAAGCTTCTTGATGTTCATGCAAACGTTAGTCGGATCGGTAAGAATATGGTTCAACGACCTTCCTGCTCAAAGCGTTCGAAGCTTAGACGATCTGAGCAAAGGCTTCTTGGCCCACTTCTCACAACAAAGAAGGTACGTCAAGGAAGCCACGGTCATTTTTCAGATAAAACAAAAAGATGATGAAAACCTTCGAGACTTCATCGAAAGGTACAAGAAAGAAGGGTTACAATATGTGGGGGCTGACGAAAAAATGAGGGTGGCAGGCTTCATGAACGCCATCACCTCCAAGCACCTCACAAGGGACTTTAACAAGTGCCTGCCTAAAACCCTTGAAGAAGCTCTTGAATGAGCCGAGGCACATATTCGAGGCGAGGAGTCCGTTGATTTCAAAGAACAACGAAAAAGAGCCCCTAGTTGGTGAGGCAACAGCCCCAACCGAAAGATAGGGAACTACAATCCCTATGATAAATATCCAATGAGCTCAGATCAACGAAGGCCTGAAGGTCGGAACCCTCCAAGCAAGGAAAAAACTGTGAACTTCACAGCCTTAACCAAAACCCCTCAGGAGATTATTGCCACTAAAGAAGTAAAACACAACTTCCGACCTCCTCGACCCTTGCCCAAAAGCAAAAAGAACGAAAACTCCACCCAGTTTTGTGAGTTCCATGAAGAAAAAGGTCACCACACGAACGATTGCTTTCAACTCAAGAGAAGAATTGAGGAAGCTGTGAAGTTTGGAGAATTGGCTCATTTGGTGAAAGGGGTCAAAGACAAGATGGCTGAAAGAAAAAGCAAAGAAGTAAATATGGTGAATATAGACCAAGGTGTTCCCCACAAACGACAACGCTTAGAAGCTTGGGAGCTTCAATGCATCTGCTTCCCACCGCCTCAAGGTAACTTACTCTCAAATCCTCTAACGGTGAAAGCAAACGTGGGAACACTCCAAACAAGCAAAGCCTACATCGACACAGGGGCGAACACAGAGATCATGTATGAAAGATTCTTCAACCGGCTGAGCAAGGAAGAGCGTTCAAGGCTTCAACTCTCAGAGTCATCTATAAAAGGTATCGCCGATGTACCCTTGAAGCCTTTAGGCCAGCTAACCCTTGATGTCTGTTTTAGTGAATGCGGGATGAAGAAAACCAAACCACTTACTTTTGTAGTTATCAACACACCTTCCAGCTATGATGTAATCATAGGAAAGCCTGGGCAATGTGCATTCAACATGGCTGTCTCTGTTGGTCAAGGTGCTGTGAAGTTTCCCACCGACATGGGAATTGTAACCCTTCAACCTACCCAAGAGGTTCACACGGTTGAAGGGGAAAGCTCAAAAAGCAAAGACGAAGAGCAAGGCTTAATCATAAACCCCAAGTACCCTGAACAAAAGGTACGGGTAAACACAAGCCTTTCCAAAGAAACACTTTCACACCTTGAAAAGTTGTTGATAAACTACAGCGATGTCTTTGCTTGGTGCCCGGAAGACATGACAGGCATCCCTCGAAGCATTGCAGAACATGAGTTGAAAATATCTCCCGATGTCAAGCCTGTTGTCCAAAAGAAACGGAGCCTAGCTCCTGAAAGAAGCTTGGCAGCATGTCAAGAGGTTGAAAAACTTGTACAAGCTGGGATCCTACGCGAGGTCAAGTATCAATCTTGGGTAGCTAATCCAGTCATGGTTCGAAAGCCAGACAAGTCTTGAAGAATGTGCATCGACTTCAAAGACTTAAACAAAGCATGTCCAAAGGATTGCTATCCCTTACCCGAGATGGACCTCAAGGTCGACTCTTTATCTGGCCATTCCTTTAAGTGTTTTCTTGACGCTTACAAGGGTTACCATCAGATTCTCATGAAGGTGGAAGACGAAGAAAAAACCGCTTTCCACACGGATAAGGGTATTTTTTGTTACCAAAAGATGCCCTTTGGCCTACGAAACGCCGGTGCAACCTACCAACGTTTAATCGACAAAGCATTTGCTAGCCAAATTAGCAGAAATTGGAGGCTTATGTTGATGATCTTGTAATCAAGAGCAAAACCGAGCATCAAATGCTTGAAGACATACAAGAAACCTTCCAAAACTTAAGAAAGATCAACATGAAGCTTAACCCTGGAAAATGCTCATTCGGGTTCGAAGAAGGCAAGTTTTTGGGGCATATTGTGGGGAAACAAAGCATAAAAGCTAATCCCAACAAAATCAAGGCTGTTCTCGAGACCAAATCCCCACAAAGCAAAAAAGAAGTGGAAATCCTGAATGGAAGGCTCGCAGCCTTGAAGCGTTTTACCTCCAAGCTTGCTGAGAAGTCCCTACCCTTTTTCAAAACACTAAAGGGTTGCACCAACAAGAAAGATTTCAGATGGACGGAAGAAGCAGAAGAAGCCTTCAACCAAATGAAGCAACACTTGGCTTCACTCCCAGCTATTGCAGCCCCTGAAACGGGAGAATTGATCTCTGTCTATCTCTCAGTTGCTGAAGAAGCATTAAGCGCGGTTCTAACAATCGAACAAGACAAAGTTCAGGTACCCGTTTATTTCTTTAGTAAAACACTAAAACTGGCATAGGTCAAATATCCTCTTTTGAAAAAACTTGCCCTGGCCTTAATTCAAACGGCCAAAAGGCTTCGAATGTACTTTCAAGCACACCCTATACAAGTGGTCACTGACCAACCCATCAAGAGTGTGCTTGAGAAACCAGAAAATTCAGGCTGATTAGCCAAATGGGCTGTGAAACTAGGTGAACATAACATCACCTATGTCCCAAGAAAAGCTATCAAAGCCCAAGTCTTGGCGGACTTCATTGTAGAAATTCCAAAGCAAATCATTCCTGAAATACATACAACTGCCACTGAACCTTCTGACCCTGAAGCCTGGAAGCTTTTTACCGATGGAGCTTCCAACATCGAAGGGTCAGGAGCAGGGATCGTTTTAATCAACCCTGAAGGGTTAGAATTCACATATGCTCTTCAACTTGAATTTCAGACCACCAACAACGAAGCTGAATACGAAGCAATGATCGTTGGTCTGAAGATTGCCAAAGAAATGAAGATCCAAAAGCTACAAGTCTTCACAGACTCGTTGCTTGTTTCAAGTCAAGTCAATGATAGCTATATAGCCAAAGAGCCCAAAATGAAGAAGTACCGTGAAAAGGCAAAAGGGTTGATGACCACATTTCAAGAATGCACCATCAAACAAGTCCCAAGATCACAAAACAAAAGAGCCGATGCCCTGAGCAAACTAGCATCTCTCACTTTTGCACACCTCACCAAGAAAGTACTGGTGGAGGTGCTGAAAACTCCTTCAATACAAGAACTGGAGGTTCAAGATGTAATCACTGAAGAAGGTCCCAGTTGGATGACTCCCATAGAAAAGTTCCTCAAGAATGGTGAGTTACCTTTGGACCAGACTGAGGCTGAAAGGGTTCGAATCAAATCCAGGCAGTATGTGTTGCAAGGAGAAACGCTTTATAAAAAGGCTTACCTTGCACCACTACTGAGATGTGTAGGCCCCGAACAAAGTCAATATCTGATCAAAGAGGTTCACGAGGGTATATGCGGAGCTCATTTTGGGCCAAGAACGGTGGTTGCAAAATTGATGAACCTTGGATACTTCTGGCCCACCATGCACCGAGATGCAACGGAACAACTCAAAATATGTGAAGCTTGTCAAATTCATGCACCGGTTCCCAAAAGCCCTAAACACGATCTAGTCCCCATCTCCTCGGCTTGGCCATTTCACAAATGGGGAATGGATATTGTTGGTCCATTCCCACCGGCCAAGGGTGGGGTAAAGTTTTTGTTAGTAGCTGTTGACTACTTTACCAAGTGGCCTGAAGTCAAACCACTTGCAAAAATAACGGGCAAACAGGTCATCGACTTCGTATGGGAAACCATCATTTGCCGTTATGGGCTGCCAGGAGTGTTGGTCACGGATAATGGGAAACAATTTGCTGAGAAGCCTTTTAGCACATGGTGCAAAGAATTCAGAATCACTCAAGTATTCAGCTCAGTCGCATACCCACAATCCAACGGCCAAGTGGAAAGAACAAACAGAACCATCGTTGAAGGAATCAAAACAAGGTTGGGAAGGCACGACAACAACTGGCTTGAAGAACTCCCAAACGTTCTATGGGCAAAAAGAACAACCGAAAAAACAAGCCACAAACGAACACCTTACAGCCTAGTGTTCGGATCGGAAGCTGTAATCCCAGCCGAAGTCGGAGTTGTGACTCAAAGAACACTCAACATGGACCTCGAATCAATCAACAATGAGACCATGTTGAATTTGCAACTCCTTGAAGAAATTCGTGATCAAGCCGCAATTCAAGAGGCCAAGTACAAGTAAAAAAATGGAAGCTTATTATAATGCCAGAGTGAAGCATGAACGCTTCAAGCCTGGAGACCTTGTACTCCGAAACAATGAGGCCAACAAAAAAGAAAATCAAGAAAAACTTGGCCCAAAGTGGGAAGGACCATATACAATCCTCGAAGCTCACAAGGGTGGATCCTACAAACTGGCCGACACAGAAGGCAAAAAGCTTCCAAGACACTGGAACGGCAAAACCCTTAAAAGGTTCCATGCCTAGTCAAAATGTAAAAATATATTTCAAGAGATGTACAATTCTCCTTTTTGTGAAACAACAACCTCTTGAATGAATGATAAACTTTTTGTCATAACTTGTCTTTACTATCCTATAATCAGATTGAGAACCTAGCAAGAAACTCCATGGCAAGGGCCATGTAAGGGGATGAGCTCCCAGGCCACATCGCTCAATAGGTTCAAGGGTTAAATGGACCTATATAATGGGTGAGTACCTGTATCAATCCGACTCCATGATACTTAGAAAAATTTTCAACTAAAACTTGTCTCATAGACAGGTCTGAACAGCCTACACCAATTCGTTAATTAAACTTCAAAAAAGTTTACGAAAACAAAAAAACATACACTAAGTAGTGATATAAAGGATAGCCAACATGTGCTTTTTACCTAATGAAGCCTTAAAGCTAAAAGTGACTGCAACACTAAAACTTCTTAAGGATAGTTAGTTAAAATCACATCAAACTAACAAGACAAATAATCAACATACAAATACATAGAACATCATAAGTTCATAAACAAGGCCATTCTAAGGCCATAAGCTAAGTAACATCCATACATAATAAGCCGATTAAGGCTAAAACAAGGAAACCACATGGATTCCCAAGAAATTGTTCAAGGGCCATAAAGGCCAAACACAACCACAAGGCAGGAACTTTAAGAGTTCCATGCCAAACCTACATTGTTCAAGATTACATAACATTGTTTTAAAGAGTGCTAAGAAATCTACGAATAAAGTGTTCAAACATCAGAAACAGGCTTTGAGGTACTAGCCTTACCACCCTTAGCCTTCTTGGATTTCTTGACTTGAGGGACCACATCAGCAACAGCCGAGCCTTCAAGGCTTGCCACATGAGACCCGTCGCTTCCCCCAGACAAGGTCTCTTCACTATCGCCAGAACGGGAATGTTTTTTGGACAAAGACTCAATCAATTCTTTGGCAACCTTCTCGTCAAGACCAGTCGGCTTCAAACCCTGCAAAACTAAAAGTGGTTTACCGTAGCATGATGAAACTGCACCCACATAGGGGTAAGTAATCCTCTCCATCGCATGAACTGAGCTGGTAAAAAGCTTGTAGGCTTCAGGGTTGAACAAAGAAGATTGCTCCATAGGCTGGCCTGTTTCGTGATGATGGAAGCCTGCAATAAAACCCAAGTGCTTTCCATGGCCTAGCAGCTTCGTATAAACGTCACCCAACACCGAGTTAAACTCTTTAGAATGAAGCAAATAGGACACGACTTGCTGAAACCCATGCTCGATCAACCACTTGTTATCTTCAGAAGTCTGGGTAACTGAAGCTTTCAACCCTTCCTTCTCCATCTCGAAGGCTCTCTTTTGCATCTCAAAAGCTTCATGGTCAGCACTCAATTTGGCCCTATCAGCCTCCATGGCTTTCTTCAACCCTACCATCTCAATCTCGTGACCACGAGACAACTCTTCAATTCGCTTCACATACACATTCTCCTTCTCAAAAAAACCATCAACATCTTTCTTCATGGCTGCCATAAAAGCCTTCATCTTCTCCTTCGTGTTCATAAACTCCTCATACTCCTCCATACCTTTCCTAAAACGGGTGACACCTTCTGCCAAAAGGGCATAAACGTTGGAATAGTTCAATATCAACCGGGATAACAAGGAGTCACATTCCATCTTGGAGATAGTATCACGAACTCCCGGAGGAGCAAAGTGAGCTAAAGCATCGGCACAAACTTCAGGATCCTTGAAAGAATCCCCAACCCTGACACTCCATTCCGGCACATAAACGGCATTCCCATCCAACCCTTAAACGACTGGCATCTCAACCTTCTTACCAGTCGGCTTCTTCTTCTTAGAAACCACCAACCCCTGTTCCTTCTCAACCTCCATCGTTGGACCGTGGTCCTCAAAGGCTTGAATGTCATCGCTAACCTCAACCGGCTCATGAGAGGATGAGGTAGCAACAGATTTCAGCAAACGTCGTGTAGAACGACGAGTGGAAGATTTTGGAACTGTGGTCTTGGTGAACCCTTTAACATTTGCAACCCCAGCATACTCAGCATCCTCAAATCGACCCTCTTTCCCTCGAACAACCGAATCCTCTCCAACAACGGCTGCAACATCAGTAAAAGCAACGTCGGAAGTATCATCACTTTTTAGGAAGTCCAAAGCAGACATGACTGCAAACAAAAAAGAAATCCATTAATAAATATATCAACAAGATAAAGCAAAAACGGGAAAAAACAAATGCATACCCTTATTATCCCTCATAAGCACGGGATTCCGATTAGGCTTATCCCAAAGTTTGCTAATTCACAACAAAACAAGAAGATGTTCGGGGAGAGGGCGAGACGCGAAGGACATGTTCTAATGGATTTCAAAAAGGCTTCGTTTAATTCAGATTCAGCCGGTTCCGGTTCATTTAGAACGGTTTCGGGTTGTCTCCAAACAGGTTTAAACGGAAGGATAGAATCAGAAACAAAGAAAAACCGGTCCTTCCAAGAACCGAGAACCGTAACCGCCGAAGAAACCAAACATACATCAACCTTGGTATGTTCGAACGTGTACCAATCGCCATTTTTTGCTAAGCGAAAGAAACGGCGAAAGTTCAACAGTGAAGGGTCATAAGGACTCTGCACAAAACTTCAAAATGCAGAACCCTAGCGTGCCCCAATGGATGGATTTGGCCAAAGGATATACGATAATACTCCAAAACATTAAGAACAAAAACCGAAAAAGGGTGTCGGAGATTGGAGAATTCAAAATGACAGCAATTTAAAGCAATGAAGCCCGCTGGACAACGATCAATCGAAGAATCGACCGGCGGAGCAATCGGCTTGTATTTTAAACCTATCCCCCATTCAATACAAAATGATTCGACCTCCTCTTGGGTCAATCGGGAAAAACTGATCAGAAGATCCTTTTTGGCAACCATAATTTCGAAAGAAAGATGAAGGACGAGACTAACCTGATAATGGATCGAAGGAAACTTGAAAGTGTTAATGGTGGATAGTGTTAAACAAATCTGGAAGAAAGTGAATAGTTATTTAGTTAATAACTATTAATAAAAAGCAGTTATTGGAAACCGCATTCTGACAGTTACAATCACATCAACTGTCACATCAACAATTCAAAAAATAACAAAAACTGAACAAAGCTTCGGAGCCTTTAAGCCTTGAAGCCTTTAAGCAATAAACAAAACGTGTGCAAAAGTCAGAAGCCCTTGAACATACTCCTCAAAAACCTCTGACTTGGGGGGCTGATAACGGGGGTAGCCCAAGAAAATAATAAAATGACTGAAACACGTTAACGCTAAAAGGGTTAAAAGGTTAAAATCTTCGTTTCCCGCCCAAACTTATGTAAATAAGCACCCACGTGCTACAGTACATGTCACATCACTATTCACATCCTTGTCCCTTCTGAGCAAAAGACATATTCAGAAAAAGTACTATTACTTTATCTATGGACCATCGGTCCAAAGCTTCCTGCCCAACAATGGTCAACTCTCTAGGCAAACTGGAGGGGAACTAGTTAGTTACATCTGAACTAAAAGGCTTACATCTCCTCACTTATATAAGAGATGCTTAGCCATAAACACAAACACACCAGATCTGGAGTTAATACATACTCTTTGATCTTTTATTCTCTCTTGAGGAATACACACTTTGCTTATTCCTTTCTTACTTCACAAATATCATAGCTTCACCCATGAACCGATTCCAAACATCGCGGTTCTTGATCATCGGTGAGCTTTAACAACAAACAACTAACTAGTGAACCTTCTTCTACGTTTTGCAAACGTAGAGGGACACCACGACCTGCGTTAGGCTAAACTGAACCTTTGAAGCTTTTTAGCCTAACCAGTCCATTAACTATCATTGGTCTTATCTTTGTTGTAGCAACAGTATACAAAATTTCGGACGAAAAAATGGTCGATTTACACTACCGCGCAAAAAGGGGGGGGGGGCGGGGCCACCCCTGGTCCAACATGTTGATACCACTCGACCAAGCAGGACTGACCCAAGCCCGCCAAGCCAGACAGCCGGTCGAGACTCGTAATTTTCAGGCTCCAAAAGCTTTATATATGTGTGTGTATATATATAATTGTTATTTTTTTGGGTATAGAGCATTAGAGCTTAATAATCTTATTACATATTGAATTCAATGCTTTCATTTAATTTTAGCCTTTAATTTTTTTTAGTTTTTCGAATAGCAGGTCTTATTTATATTTATCATTTGACAAATCACGTATATACACGGGTTCAAAAGCTAGGAGATAAATAAACAAAAATGTACGACGCTATGGCCGATTGAATTCCAAATTTCCAAGCCAGACCTTCTTTGGTGAAGATCGACGATTTACCAAATACAAGAATTGCATATAGAATATTGTTGACTATTCCAGTCACTATGACTTCTGCAGAAAGAAGTTTTTCAAAGTTATTGAATTCTTATTTACGATCCACAATGTCCTAGACTTAATAAATTGACAATGATAGCTATCAAGAACAAAATATTGGATAATATAAACTACGAAGAGGTGATCAAATAGTTTGTTGTCAAATACGCTATTAGAGTTTCACAAATCATCGGCCAACCATTAGATATTATGATATTTGATTTTATTACACTATTTTTGTTGTTATTATTGTTATCTAGTCAATGTAATTTAAAAATTTGCTTATATATTTCATTACTCGTTAAGACCTACAAGTCTTCTTATTTTTGTTCGATCGAGACATTTAAATTCTCGAAGACAGCCCTAAGACCAAATCATGTTCTTACATAGTTTCAAACTATATAACATTAAAATATTCAACGACCATCAAAAGCAAAAGAAAGCTATTTAAATTTTTAGAAACGTCCTTGAGATCAAAGTCTTTTCTTACTGTTTTAGTTTTAAAGTGTGTAACATTGAAATATTCAATGACCATCAAAAGCAAAAGAAGCACACATAAAGAAAGAAGAAGAAAAAAAGTAGTTTCGGTGCATGCGTTAATCATCTTTGGAAAAATAGAACATGCTCCGGATCTTTTCTTGTTGTAGTCTTTAATTAAGTGATTAGCATGTCTTGGTCATTCCTTAATTTTGAAAAATAATATTATTAAAGTTATAACAATATATTTCTATTGGCCAAACAACCAACGTAAATGAAATTACAACATCTTTACCCGTTAATTCACACGTTGGTTTTATAGTTTGGTAATGTATTAATATGTGAGATATAAGTATTTTGGTAGCTCTTCAAATTTTATCAATTTTAATATGATAGTATGAAAGAAAACATAAATAAGTACGAGAATTATGTCATGAGAAAAGTGTGTCTAAAAAATAGCCAAATACTTAATCTTTTACAAATGGAGAACAATCACAACATTTTGTTGAAACGTCACAACTCTTAGTGAAAGAGCTTATTAGTGGCGGTTATACTCAGTTGGCACTTATTTGCTTACTATACTCGGTTCCTCATTGTCATGATCAAGCTATACTTGATTAACAAAGTATATTGCAACGGAATTAACTAATCAAGTAATGATCATGTATGCAATCAAGAGTACAAAACAATTATCGAATAAGAACAATTTGTGGAATGTATTATATGGCAAAGGTGTTTAATAACAATAAAGAGGGCAAGTATTTTTACTAGAATTAAGATTCATTCTAACCGATATCTAGAACTAATTACAAGATATGATTTCTCGTCTAGAAGATTATATCATAATCGGTCGATCACATTAAAAATAAAAAGGACAAGTTATCAATGAACCTAAAGAAGAGGGGATCGATATTAAGTAAGGTGATTTAGTAGGTGTCGGCTGTGAATCAGACCTCCATGCTCTAAGAGCCACTATTCATTTCACATCCCTCAGGCCTCATGTTTTGTGAATGGATGGAAGTCGAAAGTGACAAAATAATAATATGGAAATACTATTAAATTGAATATTAGATAGATAGATATGAGAAATGGCATGTAAAAGTTTTTTGGAAAGAGACAAAATTTAGAAATTAATGTGGGTTTTAGAAAATAATGTATAAGATGCAAATGCTCTAAGCGAGTATTAGACAATAAAGATGTTGTAAAATTGAAACTAAAAACCTTAACGTATACCTAAAAGTGCAACTTGGCCTAAACCAAGCACCCTTTATATAATTAATATTGATATTTTTGTAAGAGTTTCGTCCATGTGATTTGTCCAAATCTGCAGTTGTTGTCAAATAGTTTCAAATTTGCGATTTTCGTCTATGTAGTTTCATTTCACTTGCAATTAAACTCGAATTCACTAATCCCATTAAGTCTTAAACCCATCATCATGATTTCATGTCTTTCACGTGAGGGACAATTTTGTCTTTTTGCCCCTCAAGTGAGGGGGCTTGCGAATTAGAATCGAGTTTATATGGGGAGAAAAAGGACAAAGTTGCCCCCTTACGTGAAGGGCACGATGATGAGTTTAACGACCAGACTTAACGGAGTTAATGAATCCATATTTAATTGCAAGTGAAATGAAACCAAAAGGACGAAAATTGGAAATTTGAAACAATTGAACTAAAACCACAAATTTAGACAACCCACGGGGATGAAAACCGCATTTTATACTTTTTTGTAATTTCCTCTTGTATGTATTTTTCATTTTACGGCAATTTCCTATCTTGTGAAGATCGATAAGTTTCATAATGTAAAGTTGTAAACCGTTTTTCTTTTTTCTTCTTTTTTTGTTTTGTTGTAATTTTAACTTTATATACGACATGGACGGTTTGTTAAAATCTGCGTTTTGGAAGCAGGGATAATGACAAATCGATCTCGGACACACTTCTTTTTTATACCCAAATCCTTTCTAGTCCCACGCCTACCTAAGTACCAAACCATATATATATTCACTAGTTTAATCCCTGTATTATGAGGGTTGTTTTATATTATTTGTTCTAATATTTATATATTTTTTGAATTTATATTTTTTATTGTATAAAATTTAATAATATACTTATGATTTGATGATAAATTGTTTCACAAATAAATGAGATATTATAACCCGGTTTAAAAGCTATATGGGTTTGATGAGATCCAAGACTCGTTTATTTTTTACTATAAAATTGGTTTTTTAATTATAAATAATATTTATGAAAGTTAATAATATACTTATGGTTTGATGAAACCCAAGACCCGTTTATTTTTTTTTAACTATCAAATTGGTTTTTTAATTTAAATAATATATATATATATATATCTTTTTTAAAATAAATAAGATATTAATTTTTATTATATCTTATTTTATATGATTTTTACATCAATAATTTGGTGAGAATAAGTTTTAATTTAATGAGATGTTATAACCCGTTTAAGGAATATCTGGGTTTGGTAAGACCCATACCGATGAATTCGGGTCAAATGCATGAGAAGCCTCCATTTAAAAATCAAGTAAATCTCGTGACTCCAAAAAAGGGGAAACGACCACATCGCGACACGTAGGATTTTTATATCTTCGTTTATATATTATAGATTGTTTTTCACATGTTTAGTCTCATACCGCCCACAATCTCACATGCCGTGCTTTCTAATGGTATCAATATGTTAGAAAGATGTTTCTTCTAAGCGGTGAGAGTTGAAGTTCTATCATATGAACAAATAGTGTAAATTTTACGTGTGTGATTTTGTCTATTAATACACTTGCTTTTGAACCTGTGTATTACACGGGATTTGTCAAATAATAAAAATAAATCAGATCCGTTATTTCAATTGTGATTCTTAAAATACTTATAAATTAATTTAATGTAGATTTAATGGAAAAAAACAAACGGGTGGTTAAAAAAAAGTACTAAAATAGCATGGTTTTAATGGAAACGTCAGGTGATGATCTGCAAGAAATTTTTAAAAAAGTACTAAAATTGCGTAATTGGTCAAACCTCAAGTATGAAAATGAAACTTTATTCAATAATGAATAAAATCCACACTATGTTATAACCCACTTGACAAAATGGTTTTGACCTATGACCCATAAATAGCTAGAATGAGTGAGATTATATATTATGAATTAAGAGAAATGTAAGCTTGACACCTAAGCTTCAACATTTTCTTTTATTAATATTGTAAGATAAGATTTTGATGAGACTTATAAATATTAGGTTTAGGGGCACCACACGTCAATGCAAAATCTTATAGAAGTGATTGCGATACTTTCTAGAGTTATGTAAGACTCCAAACTTGTGAGACCTTACCGTTAACAATATTCTAAACATAATATTTCAAACTGGAAGAAATTAAAAGTCGTAGCAACAAAATATTTAAACAATCCAAAATTTAAACCGAACTAAATTCAAATTCAAGGAACAGTCTTAAATGGAAATATAACCAATGAATCTTCATATTTCCCCAAACATTAGCTACCAGCTCACTCTACAATTTCCATTACGTTTTGGCCAATAGCAATTACATATATTTTAATATAGTTACAAGATTTCAAAATTACTTTTCCAAAAATTTAATTTAATCTTTAATAAAAACAAATGAAGTTACCATCATGCATAAACAAATTCCCTCCCAATAAAATCAAAGAGAGAAAATTCTTAAAATGTTTCTTAATATTCATATTTAACCTCTCTAATTTTTGTTTTCAGAATTGTTCCCAACCTATCACGTCGCCGAAAACCTATTTGATATTTTCGGTGATGTGTTAGCAAACCAATCACAGAAAGACGCGTGGTCGGAATTAGTCATTGGCGATGTGTTTTCCAGGCTATCCCGCCATCAGTGGTCTGTTGTCCCCAACCTATCGTGTCGGTGGGCTGCTCTTTAATTATATCTAGTCGTCCCTGTATTATGTTAGTAGTAGCTCACGTCGTCTTCATCTTATTTTAGTAGATCATGTCATCTTCGCCTTATAAAGAGAGGGGGGGGTTATATATAACTAAAGAGTAGTCCGACAATCAATGTGATAAGTTGGGAACAACATACGGTCAGCGACGGGATAGCCTGGATAACACATCGCCTACGACTGATTCCGGGCACACACCTTCTTATGATTGGTTTGCTAATACGTTGCTGGCAACCTGATAGGTTGAAGATAATTCCGCAAACAAAATCTATATGGGACAAATATGAAATGCCTTTCTATGAGGAGAATATTTTGGAAATTTTCACAAAAGAAAAAAAAACCACTCAAGAAAAAACTAAGCAATTACTCAATTGGTCTTCCAACATTTTAGTCGTGTTTAACATGACACTTGCTATATTTTCTTTTGGTACCAAAACCAACAAAAATTCTAATTCAAATCTGATTAACCTACTCGGCTAGTACAACGTCTTGGACCTTAGGTAATCAACATAACGTCACTAACTACACGTAAATCACCAATGTTTGATTTTGCTTGTTAAACTCTAGCAAATTTGCATCAACCTTCTATGAAGTTTAAAATTGCTTTACACGTTTGATTGCATAGTTTAGCAAAACTCAAACAATGACAATGTAATAGTCAAAGTCGCATGCAAAGGTTATTTCTTTAAAAAAAAAAAATAGCAACACTGTGTCCAAAAATTATAGTGTTGATAATGGTTTTAACCATTAAAATTTAGTTAGGCTCTCTTTTGTTGAACGGCATTTGGTTAGGTTAGGTTAGGTTATCTAACCACCATTAAAATTGTTTAATACTTTTTATGATGCTTTTACTTCAAAATAGGGCAACTTGAATATTGAGGCTCGGGTATAATTTGAAGTACTTTACTTGTAAAGCGTGTGAGCAATATCAAGCAGGAGTATTCATTATTTGATCTGAAACCAAAAACCGATCTGTAACTGATTAAAACTAAACCAAATTACGTATTCGACTTTCTATTCGGTTTTAAAACCAAAACCAAATTGCTAATTCGTTTTTCAGTTTAACTAAACTGAATTTCGTTCAACCCGAATAAGAAATCATCATTATTTCAGTTTTATCATGTAGCCAAATTCATTTACATTTTTAGCCCAATGGTATCTAACCCAAAGCAATTTAATAACAGATAAAGATTAAAAAAATTTATAGAAAACTGATTATTCGACTTCTACGGTTGAAATTGAAAACCGAATCAAACCAAATAACTTGAAAAGAAAACCAATGCACAATCCATATATCAAGCATTTTACAAATTTACAATTTCATGTTTTTTTTTGTATGTACATGGTTAATTCATCGAATAAACAAGTAGAGCTCATTCTCGGTGAAGACAATCAAGAGTTCATGTTAGCTGAACTAAAATGGTATTGATTAACCTATTGAGCCTAAGCTTGAAAATTAAGTTTTTTTTTTTCAACTAAAAACTTAATTTACACAATTTATATTAGCAAACGCCATTACCATGCTTTCTTGCAAGCCTCTTTTCTTTGTCAAAAGTTAACCACGTCATTATCTGCATGCTTCACGCAAAAGCAAAAGACCCGACAATGGGGAAACTTGAACATCAAGCAGCCTAAAGATGCTTTACTCCGACTTATTGGGAATTGTTTCCCACGGATATTCAAAGGCAAGATATTTTTGTTTAATGACCAACGAATAAAGTCCAACTACCAAGGGTAACCCAATGGCAAAAAGTGACCGCATATGCGCGTAATCCCATATAGGGCCGGCCCTGAAAATTCACGTGCCTCCGCCGAGCGGGAAAAAATATGCACCTTAAGGCTTAACGTAGTAAATAATGTAAACATATTTTTTTATACGACGATTAAAGTTATGACGATAAACATAACAATTAGCAAAAATCATGGTATTAGAATAAGTCTATGACATTTGGTATAGGCTTAGCTAACCGAGGATTTGTGAAGCTTTCATAACATTTTTTGTAGCAAATTGGTGAATCAACCGTTTGCAGTTTACGCGCTCTAATAATCCATTCCAACCCGCTAAGTTTTTCTTAGGCATTGTAGATCATAAATAAGATTTCAATAATTATAATTCCGAAAAACTCATTTATGTAGATGTTACCATGACCGCTATTGTTTGAAGTCAACTTTGTTGTTAACCCCGAATATTCGTTTCGTTTTTTATTTATCATTTGTTGATTAATTAAAAATAATGGATCTTTTTTCATTTTATTAATGTTGGGTAATTAAAAAAAAGTGGGTCTAAAATGTATTTGACTGTTATAAAAATAGTGGGATTATAAACGTTCGGGTATTTTATATATATATAATCGGAAATTTTCAAAAAATAATTGTGCCCCGGAAAAAAACGTGTCCCGGTCGGACGCCCACATGACACACCCTTAGAGCCCGGCTGATCGCATATAGCGCTGGGTAGGCCAGGACCACAATCTTCTGTTCTAGAAAAAAACCCGCCGCTTGAACTCTTGATGACCCATCATGATAACGCCCAGTTGAGATCAGATTCGAACTTGAAACATTTTCGCTTCCATCCCAAATCTCCACTTTACCCCTCCATGTTTAGCTCATTGGCAAAGGCTAGATTTTTAGTTTTTTACCAAGATTCTATTAACGCTTTATTTCTCATTTTTACAAGTAATTTAATTAAGAGAAAATTGTCTAAATGGTTATGATTTGATCATTTTACAAGTTTGGTTCATATATGTTAGAACACCTACAAACTAGGTCGAAACATTTGTGAAAGGGTTGCATGTTTAGTCGCCGTCATTAATCCTAGTTAGCTAGCTTGTACGGTTAAGTGAGAGTATATTTGTCATTTTACATTTTAAAAGCAAATTCCTTTTGCTTGAAGGTGATAACGCTCATCGAAGGTGACATGAATTTTCCGTTAAAACTAATTGTGATTTACTGCATGGACTAAACGTGTAACCCTCTAAATTATGTTTGTCCTAAATTTGCTAGTTATAAGATTTGATGACCAAAACTTGTAAAAACGAATAAACCATAGGAACCATTTGTTGAATTGCCCTTATTAAGTAATACATAAATTGCTAGATTTACCATTTTCTATTATCAACACAGACACTTGTCGATCAACTCTTATGGCCGACATCATAATGGGAAGGCGGCAGTTTGATTTTAAACAGAACCCTTTAGCTACATTACATATTTATATGTCTAGATTCAACCATATGATTTAAATAAAGACAATACCACATACTGTTGATGTATATATAGAAGACCAAGTATATTAAACACAATCCACACTCGTATTTATTATTAATTTTAAAACAACTGATAAAGACCATTAGACCAATTGCAGTTTCAATACCAAATTATAAATACAACTCTCTTTAGGCAGTTTCCTAGCAATGTCAAGATCTTACTTCTATAAGAGGATGCAACCTGGAAACACTCGAATGACAATCTTTCCTTCCAATCTATCTACACTGACAATATTTTTGTCTCTTCTATTGAAAGAGTTTAAAACATGGGTGCTCATGAAACACCTTCACAATGTGACATTGGAACATTGGTATATAACATTAGCACATTAACACTCACTAAAGCTCAAAAAAGATGGCGCCTAGCTTACTTCTCCATCTACTTCTCAAACACAATGCTATCCATTTCCAAACTTTCCAAGAACCTAAAGCGACACCCGATCACCGAGATAGTTGCATCTCCGTCATACACCGCTCTTAATATCATCCCACCGGTTGCCAACCCTGTTGATCATAGTCAACAGTTTTCGAGCATTGACTCGACTGAACTCGCCAACTTGGTCAAAAGCAAAGATGTTGAACTCCTTAGCACATTTAAGGGTGTCACGGGTTTAGCTAAATCTCTTCACACCACTCTTGATGATGGGATTATCACGAATGATATCGATGAAAGAAAGATCACATTTGGTTCGAATACGTACCAAAAACCGCCCCTTAAAGGGCTTGTTTATTTTATCGTGGAGGCGTTTAAGGACACCACCATAATTATATTGCTAGCATGCGCGGTTCTTTCTTTAGGCTTTGGTATTAAAGAGGAAGGAGCAAAGGAAGGCTGGTACGAAGGTGGGAGTATCTTCGTAGCAGTTATTCTAGTTATTATTGTGTCGGCGGTTAGTAACTTCCGACAGGAAAAACAGTTTGACAGTCTGTCTAAAATAAGCAATAATATTAAAATAGACGTTATACGTGAAGGAAGGAGGCAAAAGATTTCCATATTCGACGTCGTTGTGGGCGATGTTGTAGTTCTTAACATAGGAGATCAGATTGCTGCAGACGGGCTGTTTATAGACGGGCATTGTTTGCTAGTTGATGAATCGAGCATGACCGGTGAGAGTGATCATATAGACATTGATGCCGTCAGGCATCCGTTTATATTCTCGGGCTCAAAAGTAGCTGATGGGCACGGTAAAATGCTCGTGGTATCTGTCGGAATGAACACCGCATGGGGGAAGATGATGAGCTTGATAACCGGCGACTCTGACGAGCAAACACCGTTACAAGCCCGCCTTAATAAACTAACTTCCTCGATTGGGAAAGTTGGACTCGCAGTCGCCTTTCTCGTTCTTGTAGTTATGTTAGTACGATACTTCACAGGGAACACGGAAGACGAGGATGAGAGACGCGAGTACAACGGGAAAAGCACGAGTACGAATGAGATACTTAACTCGGTAACGCGCATTTTCGCAGCTGCAGTGACGATTGTTGTAGTGGCGATCCCTGAAGGCCTTCCGCTAGCGGTCACACTCACTCTTGCTTATTCCATGAAGAGAATGATGGTGGATCAAGCCATGGTTAGGAAGTTATCCGCTTGTGAAACCATGGGGTCTGCCACGGTTATATGCACTGATAAAACCGGGACGTTAACCATGAATCAAATGAAAGTTACAAAGTTTTGGCTTGGTTTTGATCTCATTGAAGGCGATTCTTCTAATGCAATTGACCCGAAAGTTATTGAACTTTATCATCAAGGGGTCGGGTTAAACACGACCGGAAGCGTTTACAAATCCGTTTCAGGAACCGAATATTCGGGTAGTCCTACAGAAAAAGCTATACTTTCATGGGCTGTAACAAATTTGGGTATGGATATGGAGAAGCTGAAACAAGATTCTACCATTGTTCATGTGGAAACCTTCAATTCTGAGAAGAAAAGAAGTGGCGTTTCGGTTATGAACCGAAAAGATAACAGCATGCATGCTCATTGGAAAGGAGCAGCTGAAATGGTGCTAGCAATGTGTTCATATTATTATCAGAAACAAGGGATCAAAAAGCCGATAAATCAAGAAGAGAAGACACAGTTCGAGAATATAATACAAGGAATGGCTGCAAGCAGCCTCAGATGCATCGCGTTTGCTCATAAGGAAAGTGGTACATTAAGCGAAGAGGGATTGACTTTGCTCGGTATAATCGGGATCAAAGATCCGTGTCGACCAGGGGCAAAAGAGGCAATTGACACATGCAGGTCGGCCGGGGTCGATATCAAGATGATAACAGGAGACAATGTTTTCACAGCAAAAGCCATAGCCACAGAATGCGGGATACTTAAACCGGGTCAACAAGTCAACAAAGGCGAAGTAATCGAAGGCGAACAGTTTCGAAACTTCACAGACGATGAACGAATGGAAAAGGTTGATAGTATCAAAGTAATGGCAAGATCATCTCCATTTGACAAGCTATTAATGGTTCAGTGTTTAAAGAAAAAAGGTCATGTGGTTGCAGTCACAGGTGACGGTACAAACGATGCACCAGCTCTAAAAGAAGCCGATATCGGGCTTTCTATGGGGATTCAAGGGACCGAGGTGGCTAAAGAGAGCTCAGATATTGTTATTTTAGATGATGACTTCGCGTCGGTTGCCACTGTGTTACGTTGGGGCCGATGTGTGTACAACAACATCCAAAAGTTCATTCAGTTTCAACTTACGGTAAACGTTGCAGCTCTTGTTATTAACTTTGTTGCAGCTGTTTCAGCTGGTGATGTCCCGTTAACCGCGGTTCAGTTATTGTGGGTTAACTTAATTATGGACACTTTAGGTGCTCTAGCACTTGCTACAGAACGACCCACTAAAGAACTCATGGATCATCCGCCAGTTGGGCGGGTTGCACCACTTATAACAAATATCATGTGGAGGAACCTGTTGGCACAATCTTTATACCAGATAACCGTTTTGTTGACGTTTCAGTTTAAAGGTAAGTCGATATTTGATGTGGATGAGCGAGTAAAGAATACTATTATCTTCAACACATTTGTGTTTTGTCAAGTGTTCAATGAGTTCAACTCGAGGAAGCTGGAAAAGCAGAATGTGTTTGAAGGTCTTCATAAGAATCGGCTGTTTATCGGGATCATTGGCGTGACGGTTATTCTTCAGATAGTGATGGTGGAGGTGTTAAAGGATTTTGCAGATACAGAGAAACTGAACTGGGGTCAATGGGGAATTTGTATAGCAATTGCAGCCGTGTCATGGCCCATTAGTTGGATTGTGAAGTTGATACCAGTACCAGATAGACCATTTCTTAGCTATATTAAAGGGTGGATTTAGTTGTGTGTGTGAATGTGTGGGTGGGTGCTATGTTGTCATTCTTTATTATCAGTATGGGGTATTAATTTGTCATTCTTTACAAGTATCGCTAGTTGTGTGTGTCAGGCCGTCGGGTGTGTGTGTGTGTTTATCGTTCGGCAAAAAGTTTGTTTATGTTCGTTCTTGAACGAATATGAATCATGCATTCTGTTCAAATAATTAAATGAACGAACAAGAACACAGGTCACGTTCGTTCAGTTGTGTATGTGAACGTTTACTGTGTTTGCTTATGTTCGTTTGTTTAGGTCCGGTCATTGATTTTTTTTTATATATCTTTTTAACTTTTAGTTTTAAGTTAATCACCCTAACATTTTAAATTTTTTATATTTTAAAAATCCTTGATTAGGGCTTTCAGTTGCACGGTTAGGGCCTCCGTCAGCTTTCATCTTTGTATGTACTATGTACCGTTAAGAGTGTTATATTTCAAATTTTGATTTCCTGTTATTGTTGTAAGTTTTTATGTCTCCCATTTGTATTGTAATTTGTAAACCTTCATTTTTTTTGTTACAAGCTTGTATTTCCTGTTGTTACAAGCTTCTTTATTTCAAGTAAGCTTCTTGCTTCTCTATTTCCTGTCACAAATTAATAACTGTTATTGTAAATATTCTATTTATCACATGAGTATGTGTGTGTTATGTAAACTTTTTACTTCTTTATCTCCTCTCAAAATTTAATAACTTTTATTTGATACTGGAAGACATAACTTCACTTTTTTTATATGTTTTATCTAACTTGTAGTTTGTTTATTCATAATCTCAGGATGAAACAGAAATGATGAATTAGAGAAGAAGAACTTCAAGCTTGTGTCTCATTTGGAACCTATATCCTTTGAGACATCATTCTGTGATAACTATGTTTATGATTACTATGTCAAGTACTTAACTTTATATTACTTTCGGTGATTATGTCAACGCTTTGGATTAAGAATGTTGATTTTTCTCTTTCAAATCAAATATGTTCATTTGTTCGATTATGCTTGTTTGTGTTCGTTAATGAACGCACAGAAAATACAGTTCTTACAGCATACCACTGAACTTTTTTCGCTGTCAAGCATGATTAGTTTACTACATCCCAAAATATGGTAAACCAATCATGTTCTTTCGATAGCAGTTTTGAATTTTCTGGTAGCTTTTATATCTCATAAAAACTGCATAAGTGTCTATATCATGAACATTTTGAAGTCATTAACACCTAATCATCAGTAAAAGTTGATGATTTGACTTCTATAAAATTTTGTTGAGATAATTTCTGACCTTTAGCAAATAATCAAACAGTGTTGAGCTTTACGGGCCTGCAGGGGTAACATTCAAACAAATTTTCTCATTATCCATATCAAATTTCCACTATTGTAGTATTCTATTAGTTGCAGTTGTTGATTTGAACATGTCAGTAATGAAAGACCAAGGTTTGGGATCCAACTATGAACCTAACTCACTTTTACAGAGAAGCATTTATCAGATTTAGGGCTGTGAACGAACCGAATGTCCGGCGAACTGTTCGGCACAAAGTTTGTTTATGTTCGTTCATTTAATGAACACGAACAAGGAATTTTGTTTGATTAACTAAATGAATGAACACGAACATAGGTCATGTTCGTTCAATTGTGTTCATGAACGTTTGATAATGTGTGCGAAACGTCCATTTATATTTGTCAGTCTATGTTTGTTCATTAAAGGTTTTTAATACTTTTATAATCTTATAATATAGAATTAAGCAAAAAGTATTAACTATAAAACAAGAATATATACAACTATTATGTGACTACTCTAAATGCAAACTTAACATATGAATATAAATGTGTAAAAAACACAAAATTGGTTGCCGGACCGGACCATTGACATTGTCCATTCTTGGTTAGCCAAGTCAAATAAAACATTGCTTCGTTTGTGTTCGTGAACTGTTATGAGCAAGTTCATTTCTTAAAGCACGAATATGAACTCGGTCGGTTAGATAAAACCTTAACGGACGAACATGAACAAGGCATTGTACGGTTTCGGTTCAGTTTGTTTACGGCCCTAACTATATTAATGATCATATTCCAATCACAATCACAAATTCAATAGCTTCTTAATTCCAAAGTAAATAAAGGTATGCAGATGTAATTTGAAGGAATTAGGGTTGGTTAAGATTAGATACAACGTAACAGGTTTTGTTACACTTGTGATCTACTCTACAGTGAGCAACTTCGTGTTATGACGATCGAATTGCAGAGCGATCGTGATATGGAAAGAATGCTGGAAATAATCAAGATGGGCGAAGATGAACCAATTTGGGATCATATATGAGAGCCTGTTACTCGTATTTGACATCGCCTCCTACAAAAACCAAATGCGATATCAACTCACATTTTACTTTTACCAACAGAAAATAAATTTATATATAGTAAAGTTTCCATGCAGGATTTCGATTTACTTCGGTTTAATTCATTATGATACTGAAACTGAAACGTTACGTATAGCAGCCTACACAGAAAACCAGAAAAATAAAGTTATGAAATGTCTAAAAAAGTTGTTAATACGAATAAAATTATTAGACATATAAAAGTTAATATATTAAAAAGTGATACACAGATTATTAATGCTATTTGAATTTATTATTAAAAATGTATGAAAACATAAAAATAATGAACTGTGGGTAAAGATGATGCATTCCATGGATGCAAAACATGGAACTGAGACTATGCATAATATAGTTGGACCCTAGGTTTAAGGAAAAGTAGAAAATGATAGAATAGTGTTTTTACTAAGGGTCACCTACTTCGATTTTTAATATGTTAATAATGTTACTAGAGTAGTCATGTGTCATTTCTCTATCGGCTCACGTATCATATGGGTCTATATGATTTGACACTCATACAACCTGCAATAACATTTTTCCTCTAATTATACGTTTGTATACGTGATGTTTGTATAGTAGTAACTAAGATCATGCGCAGTGGTAAATGGTAACTAGCACGTAAGGGGTTTGTGCAATACGTGACGTCCCAGTTAACAACGACTAATTTTGCAAAAAGTAACATAGTCATAAAATGTCTCATGACCCCATTTCAGTTACTACGCAATTTTTACCTTTTTAACATAAATATGAAGGAAATAACTTGATTGGCCAAGTCTCCCCACCACACCATTGTATATACAACGAGAGCCTCCAAAACGCGCTGGGGGCGGTGTAACCAGTGTGTTGGGCTCGTTTTCCCCTCCAAAACGGTACCACTACAAGTGGTCACCAAGCCACTTAAAAAGTGCGTTAAACATGGGGGCGCAATGGTGTTAAAAAGGAGTGGGCGAGTGTGGTAAATAATGTTAGTGTCATACTTGTGTTAGACTTGTTGTTACAACTAACAAAAAATCCCATATGTAGCGGGCGTCAACTTGTCACAAATGGCTTAATAATTGTTAATTTACAACATGTTAAAGTTTAATACATTTATTAATGCTTAGTAACTTGATAGTTTACTTCTAAGTGATATGTTCATTGAAATAAACATAAGTGAAACATCAAATTTCACTTGTTATTCTTTTCGATTAGAAAATAAAGTATAAAATTTAACTGAACTCTTGTTATTTTTGGTCATTTGAGCATATGTCCAAATTAGGAAAAAAAATCGAAGGAAAAAGGACTTGTGTGATAATTATGGAAGAGGAAAAGAATACTAGTAACCTGAAAAAGCATGCTAAATAAAAAGTGTGACACCTAACCTGACGTAAACAATTTAGCCTGCGAGCCAAAGTGTTGGAATTGACGAGCTGCCAATTTGATCTTCAGTTATAAGTTATAACTGACTACCAATGATATTTATCAGTAGTAAGTATAACAAGTTGCTACTATTCATTCTTGACCCATCAATGGTAAATGACCATTAGTGGTAATCGACAATCGATGTTAACTAATTGCCAGTAGCAACTTACTTAAATGAGAGAATTTATGCTAAGGGCTTCTCACTTATATAAATGTCAACGACTATCATTGTATAACCATCAATTGTTAAACCACTAATTGAAATATTGTGATTAAGTTCTAGTTCATTTTAAACACATGTTTTTATTATAGATTCTACGCATTTGTTATCATGGTGTTTGTTTGTTTTTCCGAATTATCCAACGAAAATTTTGAAGAACCATCACAATATTTCAGTCTTAAGTGTTCAACACGATTCAAAGACATATCTAAAACACTTTAATAATCTTCTTATATGATATTAACCCTCTCGTTACATATAAATGAGCAGAGCCGAGCCAAGCTCGACTCATTTTGATATACGATGGCTTGAGCTCGAGCTCGGCTCATTTATAGCTATTTCCCTAAATCCCAAGCTCAACTCGTGAGTTGTTTTTCAAGCTCGGGCTCGACTCATTTATTATTAATTAGTTTGTTCATATCCACTTTTTATCGTTATTGTAATATGATTTTGAGAACATGCCTAAGCTCGACTCGAATTTGGTTGTGAGGCGTTAACTTAATAGTTAATACATAGATGTCTGATACATATAAAACTTAATAATACACAAGGCTCGACAAGCATAAACAAGCTTCTTATACAAGGCTCAAGCTTGGGGCTCGATAACCATACGGCTCTCATTTGAGGCCCGGGCTCTAAAAAGGTCAGCTCGTTTCAAGCTTTTATTCATCCAGGCTCGGACTCATAAACATACATCTGAAAGTACAATTACCGTTCGTAATATCATATACCGTTTCTCATTTTACAGGCTTCCAATTTTATATTCTGGTTTGGACTGTGGAGAGAGCTAAATAATATATGTTGTTTCTTGACGCACACATCACCGTCACTGATCGCCGTTCGCCGCCTGCCGCCACCGCACAACTCCGGTTCGGCCAGCCTTCCATTAGATCTTCTTAGATCAGGTAACTACATCAGCGAATTGTCGTTAATTTCGTCTTTGATGTACAATTGTTAGGGTTTCGGTTGCCGAACTGATTGCAATCGGCTTAATTTGTGTGAATTAGGTTTTGTTTGTGAAGATCAGGTGTATTGACTTCTGATTGCATAATTTGATGCTGGTAGTTCAAGTGTAATTGATTTAGCTGTGTAATAAGTGCCATGGATACTGATTGCTTATAGTGATACTCATAGGTTTAGGTTGTGCTAAGTTGAATATTATTATCAAAGTTTGCAGTTATATGTTTCATTGCGTAA
Organism: Bidens hawaiensis; assembly: GCF_021521415.1. Classification (NCBI taxonomy): domain Eukaryota; kingdom Viridiplantae; phylum Streptophyta; class Magnoliopsida; order Asterales; family Asteraceae; genus Bidens; species Bidens hawaiensis. Next base: position 172,219 of record NW_027495720.1, on the reverse strand, counting down.
AGTTCACTTCTAGGATACTTCGATTGACCCTGCAATCTCGGTAAATTGTGAAAAACTGAAAGTATTATCTATTTTGAACTATGAATTAATCTCTTAGTTGTTAGAAGGAAGTGTATTTTGAATGTTTGTGATCCAAGAAATGACTTTTTTGGTCCAAAATTTTTATCTGCTCAAGTTTGTTTTTGCATGATAATATTTTCTATATGCTCACTTCTTATATTGAATTTCTGAACAAGCACCATGGACTGTAAGTTTTACTAAATTGCATATTATTCTGGAAATGGATGAATGCATATTTTTTGAGCTTTGCGGTCTATATGCTTGAACATCGATTGCAATATTTGTAAATGGTTTATGCTAAGTTTGGCTAGCTGCTCGCTTATTGTAGCCTTTCAGTCTTTAAGCATATTTATTTAATCAATACACCACATATGTATGCATATAGCCGCATTTTTTTTCTAGTTTCTTTCTTGCACAGAACAGTAGGTTCATTTATGTTTTTACCCAGGCACACTTTACCTGTACTGTGTGTTACATACGTACACTATATTACTTTCATATAATCCTTCTTTAACAAGATAATGTTAATTTTGGGCTGCATCCGAAAAATGACATGCTTGGAATTGCATTTTATTGCAGATTATTTATGAAAGCATAGCAAGAACGTGATACAGGAGATATATTCAAGCAATGGGGACTGAAAATCCTAACCGTCCAAATTTTCATCAAGGACCTACTGCTACACCTTTTGCAGCTCCCCAAACCAACATGCCCATTGGTTCATCTCGTCCCATGGTTGGATCACAGCCCCCTGCTTTCAGGCCAACATCAGCTCCTGCTATGCCAAATTCATCTCCATTTTCTTCTCCTGGGCCCACAGCTGGATCCGGGACTCCTGGTTTTAGACCCATGCAACCAGGTAGGCCTGCTCCTTCATATGGCCCACCAACTACAGGACCTCCCCAGCGTTTCTCAGCTCCACAGTTTCCTCAAACATCTCAACCACCTGTGTCGCAAACTTCCAATGTGGGCCAGCCCATGCTGCCACCATCAATGAGACCACCTCCTCCCGCCCATGTACCGTCTGTACCAATGGGATCTCCACCTCAAAGCTTGTACACTGTTTCTTCTAGCAATAATCCTCCATATTCTGCTTCTGGACCAAACATCCAGCCACCACCATCTTCAACCAGACCGTCTTACCCTGGTTATCCAGGTATGCAAAGTAGCACAATAAGTCCTCCACCACCGCCACTTTATAATCAAGGCGGTTATGCTCCACCTCAGCCCGCCATACCTGCTCCTTTTTCTTCTCATCAAGGTGGTTATGGACAAGTTCCACCAGTTGCATCATATGTAGGCAGCTCCGCGCCGCCTACAGGAGTTACACCAGGTTTGGTAGAAGATTTCAGCTCACTTTCTCTAGGATCTGCTCCTGGATCTTATGATGGTGGGCTTGATGCTAAAGCATTGCCACGACCACTGGACGGTGATGTGGAGCCGAGTTCTTTTGCTGGGATGTATCCCATGAATTGTGATTCTAGATATCTGAGACTTACAACTAGTGCTATTCCAAATTCACAGTCTTTGGTTTCCAGGTGGCACTTGCCTCTTGGAGCAGTTGTTTGTCCACTTGCAGAAGCTCCTGAGGGGGTAAGTTTTCATTCATTAGTGAACAACTAATAGATGTTACATACGTACAAACAAACAAAAGATTTTGAGCATGAGATGAGGGTAAGTTTTCATTCAGTAAAATCCTACTCGTGGCAAGCTATTGGTAGGATTTGGGGAGGGTGAGATGAGGGCAAACCTTTCCTCTAACCCGGGGGATAGAGAGGCTGCTCTCGCTGAGACCCGCGGCTTCAAAACCCCTTTTTTCTCTCCCTTTTTTTAATATACTATTTCAAATATCTTAAAAACTGGGTAAAAGAATCAAAGCAAGAGCCATGCAATGATATACGTGGACTAACACTATCATGAAGTGGCGGGTACACTATAGTGGCAATAGATATTATCTCAATGAACAAGAAAATGTCGCACTAGGAGCACTCGAATCCTTTTCTTCATCTCTATTTATATAATTTAACTAAAAACATCATTTTCTCTAAACTTTGTTCACATTTTAACAAATTCTCTACATCCCATTCTGTATTTCTATCTATATCTTAACCACAAACACATATTTTATTATTTTTTTCTATTTCATACACAGTATATAGAATGATGAATAGTTACCCTCTATATATAGAGAGTCACTATCACTCTCTACTACATATTTTAGAGTATGAAGAATGGGATGTGAAAGCCAAATAAGTAAAAAACATGATTTTTCTTCATAAATTAGAGATAAAAAGTGATATAGAGTGTGGGATGTGAATGCTCTTACGGTCTTACCCCTTTAAAAATACCAATACACTCCGCTAGAAAATGTCTATACACTAGGGCATGAATATGACTAAGGCAAACAGAAATATAGATACACATGCATGTGCTATTTGATAAAATCATTTTTTTTTTGGTTTCTGTTTGTTGTTCAGGAGGAAGTGCCAATAGTTAATTTTGCCACAATGGGTATCGTTCGTTGTAGAAGGTGCCGTACGTATGTAAATCCTTATGTGACTTTCACAGATGGTGGAAGAAAGTGGAGGTGCAATATATGTGCTTTACTTAATGATGGTAATACTTTGAAAAATCTTGTACTAAAACACGTGATTTGATAACATAGTAAAAGTATACATATTTCAAGTTCTAAAACCTTTTTTGTTGATGTTTTGGGATTCCATTTCACCACCAATTGTTTGCTACCTAGCACACTTATGTTGCATATATGTTTAATGTGCCAGATCATTCTTTTATGCTGCTTCATCACCAGTTTTAAGAATATTATTGATTACTCTCTGTCGCACATAGAACTTTTATGCTAAGTTATTTCTATTCACATACAGTGCAAAATGATTATTTCTCTCATTTGGACGCCACTGGAAAAAGAGTTGATCTTGATCAACACCCCGAGCTTGCAAAGGGTTCTGTTGAATTTGTTGCTCCAGCTGAATACATGGTTCGGCCTCCAATGCCACCATTATACTTCTTTATGATTGATGTGTCAATATCTGCAGTTAAAAGTGGAATGCTTGAGGTAAGCTTTACCCTTTGATATATAGTTGGGAACTCATACCTTGTGATTTATTTGTTCACATTTGACCTGTTGATGCTAATTGCATACTAGAGTACATGTGAGTTATTATTCCATTTTGCTTACATTGTTAGGTGATGGCACAAACTATTAAATCTTGTTTGGATAAATTGCCGGGCAGCCCCAGAACACAAATTGGGTTTATAACTTTTGACAGCACGATTCACTTTTACAACATGAAGGCAAGCGGTTTAGAGTTTAGCTAGCCATACATTAGCTTCTTGTTGTAGTGTTATCTAATGTTGACCCACATCTTTTTTTTTTTTACTTTTTTCAGTCATCTTTGACTCAGCCTCAAATGATGGTCGTATCGGATTTAGATGATATTTTTGTTCCATTGCCAGATGATCTCCTTGTCAACCTGTCTGAATCAAGACCTGTGGTGGAGGCATTCTTGGATAGCTTGCCTTCGATGTTTCACGATAATGTTAATGTGGAATCTGCTTTTGGGCCCGCCCTCAAAGCAGCTTTTTTGGTTATGGTAAGTTTCGTGGCCCTATATTATTAAGAACATTGGTGAGTGATTTAATATTCTCCGTCCTAAACTTATTTGGATGGTGTATATATGCATTATATCTTTTACTGATTTATGGAGATGGTGAATCATATCTTTTTAAAACCCGAGGTACTTGGTGGGTTTGAACTTTGAAAGATACCCATTATTACTGGTTTGCCAATTTTGAGTCTCGCTTATATTGTGTTAGTTACATGTACCAACTAATAGTTTCTGCTTTACACGACCACATCACTATAAAACTTTACTTGCTCCATGCAGAGCCAACTTGGAGGAAAATTGTTAATTTTCCAGAGCACTCTTCCCTCACTCGGCGTTGGTCGGTTGAAGTTGCGTGGAGACGATCTTCATGTTTATGGAACAGATAAGGAGCATACTTTAAGAATACCAGAAGACCCATTTTATAAACAGATGGCTGCTGATTTCACCAAATTTCAAGTTGCAGTTAATGTATATGCATTTAGCGACAAGTATACTGATATAGCCTCATTAGGTATGTAACAATGGCCAGTTTTGACCCATTTACCTATAAACGGGTCAAAACTTTTATCTCTTAACAGGTCAAAGGGTAAACTTTTAAAAAATAACTTAAAAAGGAAACGTGTCATGTGTCATATGCGTTGAAAGGGTTAGACATTGTCAGGGTATTTATATGCATAAAGCCACCTAATTCGTTTTATGAAATAAAGATTTAGATTTTTGTTACTATACTCTAGTGTTGTGACAACATTTGACTCTTTACATATCATAAATGTTTAAATGATCAACAATATCTTATTTATTTACGTGCAGGCACTTTAGCGAAATACACTGGCGGTCAGGTATATTATTATCCAAGCTTTCATTCTGCCATTCACAAAGACAAGTTGAGACATGAGCTGGCTAGAGATCTCACTAGAGAAACTGCTTGGGAAGCTGTAATGCGTATTAGATGCGGGAAAGGTTTGCCTAATTTTATGGCTGTGATATGCTGATTTTTTCTTCTAGAAAATTTGATTCACATAACTTATTTTTTTAGTTTCTTTATCTAGGAGTGCGCTTCACCTCGTATCATGGGAATTTTATGCTAAGATCCACGGATCTACTGGCACTCCCGGCAGTTGATTGTGATAAAGCCTATGCGATGCAGTTTGCTCTTGAAGAGACATTGCTTACAACTCAGATTGTGTACTTTCAAGTTGCGTTACTGTATCCTTCAAATTTTTATTTGAAAATGAAAATGGGTCAATTTGGGTTATGTTTAATTAGTAGCGGGTCAAATAGGTAAAATGAAAAAATGTAGCTAAAAAGCTACTTTTGACAGTTGTTTTACATTTGTGAATACTTAACCACCAAAAGATATACTGCATCTTGTGGTGAAAGGCGTATTAGAGTACACACTGCTGCAGCATCAGTGGTTGCAGATTTAGGAGAGATGTACCGCCAGGCAGATACCGGTGCGGTTGTTTCTTTGCTTGGTCGGTTAGGTAAGACAACTAACTTCCCCCCCCCCCCCCTTTTCAATCCATTAATAAAGAGGAAAGGAAAGTTTTTGAAAAAAAACATGGTTACTGTTTGGTAAATGCGGCACACTTACCTATAAACGGTTTAATTTTGGTTATGTTTGATCTAACGAGTCAAACAGGCTTAGCTAAAAGATTTAACTAAAAAGGTTATGTTTCATAGAATGAATGGGTTCTTTTAACGTGTGCTCAAAGCCTCAAATACATTAAACCTCCATAATCAGTTTATTAAAAAAAATATGTTTTTATTCTAATAAGTAGGTTTTCAATATAGTATATAACACACTAGATAAAAAGTGTTGCACGTTGACCCGATTTAGCCCAGACCATTTTGACCTGCTTATAAAGGTGACCTGTTTTAACTTGTGTAATAATCAATTTTCACTTTATGCCTGCTCTTAACTTAACTTAACTATTATTGTATTATGAACTGCAGCAATTGAGAAATCATTATCATATAAATTGGAAGATGCTCGTAACGCGGTTCAACTGAAAATCGTGAAAGCCCTAAAAGAATACCGAAAACTCTATTCAGTGCAGCATCGTGTAGGGAACAGGATGATCTACCCAGAATCACTCAAATATTTGCCTTTATATGGATTATCATTATGCAAATCAACAGCACTTCGTGGCGGTTATGCTGATGCACAGCTTGATGAACGGTGTGCAGCAGGCTTCACCATGATGGCTTTACCTGTTAAAAAGGTGTTAAAGCTCTTACACCCTAGCTTGTTGAGAGTCGACGAATATCTTATCAAGGTAAGTTATTTTCTCACATTGTTTCCGTTGTTGAAAGGTAGTCATTTTGGCCCTTGCGGCTATGTACGGGTTGATTCGGATGATGTTATCCAATAGCGGGTCATACGGGTAAAAATGTCTGCCTTAAAAGGAATGGGCAAAATTAGGGATGTGTATTATACAGGGGAAAAGAAAAAACAATGATCTGTAACTGAAAAAACTTAAACCAAACAAAAACCACGGTTTGGTTTTATGCTTTTTGTAAACCGAACTTTTTAGTTTGGTTTCGGTTTTTCATGCAACTAAAATCGACATAACCGAACCCAATAAAAACCAACGGTTTGGTTTTAGCTTTTCGCAAAAAACGAATTTTTGGTTCAGTTTCAGTTTTGCATGTCACTAAAACCGAACTGAACCAAATTTGTGGGGATTCATTTTTTATTTTTGAATTTCAAGTAATTTACTAATTTATAAGAATTTAATAAATAGTGTTACCCAAATGCATAATATCAGTTAATTATTAATTAACAAAAAGATATTGGCTCAAAGTTTTAGGTACAAATTCATTACTTTTGGTCAGCCTAAAAGTTTTAAGCCCAAATGGTACTGAAACCGATTGGGTTTCAAAAACGAATTTTTGGTTCTGTTGAGCCCAAAACGACCCATGCACACCCCAATGTAAAATGGGTCGAATCAGTCTAAAAATTTGCTCTTGTTACCATATATAACGCTGGTTACCAAATTACTGTTTTGGCCCATTTAGTTATGAATGGTTCAGTTTGGATTTTATTTGGCCATACGGGTAAAAACGTCTAGCACTCTAGCCTAAAATGAATGGGTGAAATGAATTGAATGGGCCTAAGAGTTTGCTTTTGTTAATCATATATGGCACTAATTACCAAATTACCCTCTGTGACCTGTTACCGACACACCTAAACCGGCAATTTGCCACTTCTACTAATGTTTATATTCCAACTTTTTAAGTCTCATATTGGAAGATTTGTTTGCTTGTAGACACCTGCTGTGGATGATGAATTTGACAATATTTGTAAAAGGCTGCCACTTGTTGCAGAGAGCTTAGATTCTAGAGGAATTTATATATTTGATGACGGTTTCCGTTTTGCTGTGTGGTTTGGTCGTATGCTTTCACCAGATTTAGCCCAAAATCTAGTTGAGGAAGATTCAGCTACAGATTTCTCAAGGGTATGTTCTTTTACACATGTGGTTTGTGCATATTTATATAATCACGTTTGTGAGCACTAAGCCACTAACCACCACCTTAAATAACCAAATGATTTCTTTTTAGGAATCTTGTTGATCTATTTTGCTGTGACTAAATTACACATTTTGTCTTTTATGTTTTTTTTACCAAATTTCAACGCATTTCGCTTTTTTAAACCTTGAATAACCAAACGATTTTAGGCATCAAAACACATCGGATCGCAAGGCGCTTTATAAACCAAGCTCCCAAAGTCCATATTTATCACATACAATCTCATAAAGCGTTTTATTTAAAAAAAGTTAGATTATTCTTGTAACCATAATTAATGCATTTATTATTTGCAAAAGTATTTTATGAAAACGAGCAAGAGAAAAGTTTGCTAGTCAACCCAACCTAAGTACCTAACCTAGATCATTTCCACTCGCACTTAAAATGGACCCATTTCAACCTAAACACGTTTGCTAGTCATGGTAATTTGTTTTTTAACTTATTACTACTGATTATGTTTTTGAAGAATCAGGTTTGTCTGACCGAACGTAACAATGACATGTCAAGAAAGCTGATGGGCATACTAAAGAAACTTAGAGAGGCTGATAAATCATATTATCAATTATGTCATCTCGTGAGACAAGGCGAACAACCCCGGGAAGGTTTCTTTCTACTCTTGAATTTAGTTGAGGACCAGGTCGGTGGTATGAGCGGTTATGCTGATTGGATGCTTCAGATTCATCGACAAGTACAACAATAATTCACAATATATACGGTAAATATCTAACTTTTGTTTGATATAAAAATGTCATCTGTGATTTTTTTACAAAAGTCTTTTTTAATATAACATGATACACGTTCAAACAATATTACTTATTTTGCAGGCGCTTCACTATTATTCATAGACGGTTTGAGTTAACGAGAAGGTGGATTTTTATTTTCCGGGAAGTTGGTAATTTATCTGTTGTGATAACGATAAAACGTCGCCACAAACTTTTGTTTCATGGTTTCTTGAATGCATGCTTAAAGCCAAAGCACAGGCACATGCCAGTGTAAAACCACCTCTAGTTGATATTTGAATTTTGATAGATGACGTTTTGTTTTACAGGCCTAACATTTTATAGACTAGTGTTGTTTTTGTTGTGGAAACCTTTTGTAATTTGTTTTGTGTCATAAAATTTGGGGTTGATTTTGATTTATTCGTATGTTACATATATATTATTCTTTTCTCTTTATTTAATAGTAATAATAACAAAATAATTAAGTGTAAGTTTTGAAAACTGTTTTAATAAGCAACAAGATCAAGAATCTTTTATAATGAAGAAATCAAATAAACTTGCAAATATTTATGTGGTATATATGATCATATTTAAGAAAAATGACTTTATCGTGGGTAAGATGTAGGAATAGGTATATAGAACATCATTTGAAAAGCAATGAAACAGAAACCGAGCGAAAACTAGTGGTTTCACAAAAGAAGTTTTGAAGATTCGTGAGACGCATAAACAGGTGAAGATGTCGCATGATCTGATCTTTTCTTATCAACGACTGTGAAGAAAACATTAGATCATGCTGGCAGCTTCATCTATTATTGCTTCACGCGCTCGCATTGTGTTGCTTTACCATGCAAACCATCTATGTTGGATATGTGGATAAAGAGGATGTGGATCTTACAATACGAGAGGAGAGGGTATATATAGAGAGAAAATGAACTAAAGTACAAAATATTAAATTAAGAAAAGACACACGATATGCCCAATGAAATGTTTCCATGTGAGTTGGGATAATTGTACTGTTGTCTTCAATTATGGGGTTTTGTTGGTATTAAGGGAACTTATTTGGAGATTTTAATATTTATTATTTAAATATATTTGTAAGAGCATAGCCCAAATAAATGTACATTTGTTATTTTATTGATTCTTTATCATAAATGCTTAAATTATTAACAAAACAGCAACATTTGTTCGCTAGTAAATGGTTCGTATACAAAAATAAGATTTCAACTAAAACACGTAAGACATGTTTGATAAAACTAGATGGAGAATGAGATGTCATTAAAGTGGAAACTTTTATTTATAAATATATTTATCTTAAATAACATATCATATATTACTCAAATAGGTTTTATAAAAAAAATAAAAAAGGGACTTGTGGTGTAATTATATTATTTTTATCAAATTAAAGAAATTCACTATTATTTAACCAATAAGACAGAGAACGGGAGTCAGAATCTAGATTTCATCAGAAGTCAACACCTGACATCCAATATTTAATAAGAGAGAGTGTAGGGAAAAACTAATTACTAGTTAACCTAAAAAGCTGACATGTATCATATATATTATTTGTATGTGTTATTTTTATATGACATAATTGACACACGTAATCAAAGAGGTATACTTGCAATTTATGAGATCACATTAGTTTGTTCAAAATACATAAAAGTAATCAATTTTGACCAAGATGATGAATGTAAAATCAACTCTAAAACACCGGAGGAGATGCATTCTTGGTCGGGTTATGTTTCATTTAGTAAGCAAAAGAAAGAATTAATTAAAGCGATTATTTTTTCAATTTGATGGTTTAGTTGAAGGAAACGGAATGATATTGTATTTAACAAAAAGGGCCTCAACAAGGAGCCTCTAGTTGATTCGATTATGGCTATGGTGTTTTTATGGATTTCGAGTAAAATTGGTAATTTTTAAAATTAATTGAACCGAGGTGGTTGAAAAACCGGCTCTTTGTTATGTAATTTTGGTTTTTGCCCGGCTAAATTATTTTTAGTCGGTGGGTTTTAGTAATATCATTAGTTTTTTGGCTCTGTCAAAATAAATAAATAAAATACCAATAATGATTCCCCATCTCAAATATCTTACCATTAAGTTCTACTACTATAAACTGAAAAATAAATTGACCTATCATAAAATATTTTTGTCTAGTAACCCAATTTCGTTTCATGAGTATACTTTTATGAGTATACATCTAGTAAAACCAACGTGGGTTGCCCACTTGAAATAGCCTAATTTCATTCTATTTAAACCAATATAAATAATGAATTATACTTAATATAAAAATAATATCTTAATGTTACGTTCCAGTCTGGTCCGGTTTAATACGGATGAATTATGGTATAAACCGCAAACCAAACCATTTGTTATAATCGAAAATTTTGAAACCGATCGATGGAAATATAAAACAAAAACCGACCACAAAACTAGACCAATGGTTGGTTTAAATGATTTTACAGTCTTAAACAAAACAATGAACAACCCCATATATCACTCCTAATTATGTATATAAACTACTCAACATATATACATAAATCACTTATATAATTATACAATTGTATGCATATACGTAACTACGCTTATATGTATGTGCATATGCACAACCTTTATGTGCGATACAACAAACATTTCAAAAAGTAAAAAATCGTTTCTTTATAAAGTATATACATACTATACTAAGCTTCGCCACTTATTACATTATGTTTATTCATAGCATTATATATGCACGATAATCTTTTATGGATAAATAAAAAAGCAAATAGATAATAAATGAAAGTGATACAATGATATAAAACACATGTATTCTTTAAGTTAAAGTTTTGTTTGCTGTTTTTGTGGAACTCCAAATGGCTATAAACAAGTGTACAAAGGCACTATTTAAAGTCTATAATTAACTACTGATTATAATTAATATTTTATGGGAGAACAAGAAAAATGACAAGTGGCTAATTAGATAGAAAAACTTAATTAATTAACTAATAATTGCATGGATAAACTATTTATGAAATGAAGAGATGACATATGAAAAGTAACTTGTAATCAAATGAGAATCTCTCTATTACACGTTTCTTACTAGTTACGTGTAAGTCTCTCGATCATATTCTAGAAGCTCACTATTATTATTTTTTGCTAAATCTTATGTTAACATTAGATGACAAAGTTAGTAACTTTTTTACTGTTAATAAAAAAATTACCTTACCAAAAATCACTATAACTCGAATTATAAGTAAATACAAGATTTGTATATACAAATAATAAACAAAATAAAATCTTGCTAAATAAGAGGAGGGTGATTGAACAGGGAGGTGTTACTTCTAATTATTCGCGGAGTAATAGTTTATCCATGGTCGATTGGAGCATATGCATAGGGCTTTTGTAACACATTCATCTTTGCATTCTTTGCCTACACGTAGGTTACCCATGCCCGTTACATGCCTCCATTGCTTCTAGTTTTTATTTTATTTTGAATAAAATGACAATCTACATACATAAAGTAAACGATTAGTAGTGTATTGACGGTATAATAATTACATTGTATAAAGATAACTGAATATCAGTAGATAAGAAGGAAGTGTGTGGGATATTTTGATGTTGAAAGTATCAATAGTGGCCCCGAAGACGAAGAAGTGCCCCTTCTTGTTGTCTACAACACTCTCCTCCCACAATTGTAGGGAATGAACATGTACTATAGTAGGATCAGTATTAACATATTTGTTATGGCGTCGCTCAATATACCTCTTTTGTGATTTACGAAATATAAAACAAAAGTGTTAGTTTATGAAAACACGCCTGTGCTCTGCGACCCACAGCGAAAAGTTAAAGTTGTTAGTTATTAAACAAATAAAAGTGTTAAAGAGTAAGATAAAAAAAATAAACAAAATTCTTCTATTGTTTCCCCTTAGTGTTACGAATCTTTATATTGGTCATCAACTTCGTCTCGATGTCTCACACCTAAAACCAATAAAAAGATATGTATCATATTCTATTTATAGCAATGCATGCTCTCTCAACCATTTCACACCAATCAATTAGCTATATCCATAAGGTGGGTATAACTCTCAGACTCTCATACCATTCAATATTATCCACTTTGCCTACAAGAAGCTTACATATTTGTTTTTAATTGCCCAAATAAATGCTTCCCAAGTGGTCATCATCCAAGTACTACTCTCACTCAAGCATGCTTAATTGTGTAGTTCTTCTCTCATCCACGACCATTGTGTCCAAAACGCATTGGTAATTATATATTTAGATGAACTATTCCTTATGAATCTAGAATGACACACAAGTGACTCTGATACCATCTTTAACAACTGGAATCTCACATCAACACACATTGTGCTCTTTTCCCCACACGCAGCTCACAAATTTGTTTTTAGTAGCCCGTTGGATACACTTGAGCACACATAACTGTGAAGGTTTCCTATATAGTTAATGTGTCCAAAACGCGTTGGTGATATTTGAGGTGAATCATTTCTTATGAGCCAATATCTTTTCTATCTATACTTTGTGAGATTTGCCTAAGGTATTATAGTGGTCTGGTGAATATGCCATTATGATGCTAAAGTCAAGACTGGCCTCAAAATCTCATGCACCGCGACATAACCAGGCCATTCCCTTACACCCTTACAGGGTCACCATATCGGTGGGTCATGGCCTTGTTCCATGTCGTGTATACCCCGTCAATTATGCTGAGATGCCACTGTCAGTCTGTCACTGATAATGCCGCACGCATATAAACTCTTGGCCCATTGAAAATGAGTTTCTTTTAATGTAACAAGGGCATTTTAAAATTTAACCGAACATGTTAACTTTCATTCATGATTTCATGTTAGGGACCATTTGTGTTATTGTTACTTATGTCGTTGAGATCAGTAATTTATGAGATTCTTATAATTACTTCACGTTATTATTTACGTATTTTTTTACTTTTGTCGTTGGTTATTTTCATTGGTCTAGTGAAAAAAGTTGACATACAGTAAAAAGGCGAAGCATATATATAGAATTAATCATTAGTGGTGTTTAGGCTTTGCAAGATTCTTGAATCTATAGTGACTTTGCTTAATTCCCACTAATTAAAGCAAACCCATTTAGTGGTTTCGTTTAGTCACTTTGCTTAATCATTATTAACATATCTTAATCACTTAAAAAACAATTGAGATTTGGTTGTTAATAATCGCTAATTATTAATTTATTATCATTAGGTTAAATTAAGAAGATGGCTTGCTTTTAATATACTGCTACTATACTTTTATTTTTTGAACGAACAACGAATAAAGCCTGGCTATCCAGGGTAATTCGATGATAAAAGACGACCTCATACGTCCGTGATCGCAAATAACGCTAGGTAGCCCAAGCCCATCATCTTCTGTTCCAGGGAAAACCCGCTGCAGTAAAACCCGGTTAAGATCATATTTGAACTTGAGACCTCGCGACCTCCAACACGAATCTTCACTTCTCATCTAATGACAATTAAGCTAAACAGTAAAACTCATTGGCATACTACTATACTAATAATAATAAATTTACCCATTGTTGTTTATAACAGTTTCTAAATTTTCTAGAATAAATGTATTACAGTCGCTCCTTACAATATTTGAATTCTCACAACTCACCATTTGATCATCAGGATATCCTTTAGGGACAGTTATCCATTATTTCTATTTGAGTAAAATTTATTAATGTTCATTTAACTTTGGGATAAAATGCAAATAATAGTAGGTAACTTTAGTCGGAAAGTTTGGATGACAATATTGCTAGCCAAAAAAGTGATAAAAGTACAATAACGAGAACTTTTAATATGATTACTATACATAAGGTAACTAAATTAAACCCAAATAATTTATTATTCTTTTTTTTTTGGATTAAGTAATGAAAGAAATAGGGGGGAGGGAAATCAAATTCACCTAAACCCTAAACACCATTTGTCACACAACGCCTTTGTATGGAGAGTTACCACTACACATTGTCTAAACTTTAAACTCATCAATAACATATATTGGTTTGTCTTTTCTGTACCTAATCGGGGTTAAATTAAACAAGTATGATTCGACTTGCCTAGACCAAAGTACACCAACCTAACAATGTTTTATTTTGTAATCAATTCAACTTACTTTTTCTTAGAAACCGAATTTATGCCAGGGAGTTGAAAGCTTCATGTTATAGAAAAGAAAACCTTAAAATAGGTATTCATTGACTCATTGTAAGCTGTGTATGGGTGTAATTGTGTAAAGTGTAAACTGTAAAATGGCTTAGATTAATAATCAATGTGGTTTTTTAATAAACTCCAGTCCATTTGAAGTTATGGGCTTTTTACAAGGCCTAGCCCATTACTAGCACAAGAGAATCAAAGCCCAACTACAGGCAAAAGCACTAAGGTTTTCTGATTTTTAAGGATTAAATAGTATAAAAATCAACATGCTTTATTATTTTTTTTTATAAATTCTTTCGATCCAAATTTTCACTTGTATATACTTTGTGGTTTTTTCATGTTTTGGAAATGTGATTTTGAAATTTTAATATATAAAAGTTAGGTTGAGATTAATATTTTTCATGAAAAGTAAGTTTTTCTTTATACAATATTAACCTTTTAAAAGTTATGTTTTCACTTTTGAAATAGAAACTGATGTTGGTTGTTTACCCTTTTGTTCATTCCAAGAAGTGGGGGAAGCTACATATGTTTTTAGTTTTTACCCTTTTCAGACATCATTTTGTTTGGACTTTGGTTGTTATTTTCTCATACACAACAATTAATTGAATATTTTATATTTGTACCATTAACATTGAAAACAAAATATCATCATACTATTCCACATTTTCATCCATTTTCAAACAACATTATTTTTAAACAACCACCCTAGCAAAGGTGCATTGAAAAGTTCAGGTTTCCTAAATAAATTATGTAATCAAGAGCACGGATGTGTTCCTATTCTAAATAGTAATCCCCAAAACATTAAATTAAACAACGTTGCAATATAGATAAGGGTGTGTTTGGGATTCGTTATTTAAGTCCAAAAAAACTTCATGTGAAAAGGAGTTATAAACTTATGACTTTTTGAAAAGGAGTTTGTATAAAAGTGTTTGAATTAAGTTATGTTAATAAGTTGTTTTTTAAGGAGTGTTTGGGAATATTATACCCTTTAAGTTAATAAGTTAGAGAATCATAACTTTTCAAAACCCTCTTATTTTGTTAAAACCATAAGTCCTTATGGTTTGCCAAAAACCTTTTGTTAAAACCATAAGTCCTTATGGTTTGCCAAAAACCTTTTATACATTATTAACTTTTCAAAAAGTTTATAAGTTATAAGTCGGTGAAAATAAGGAATCCCAAACACCTACTAAAATTATTATCCTTACTTTTAATCTTACAAATGGACTATAATTTCTTTTGCAAGGTAATTCAATATATGTCACTTAACAGTAATAGAGCAACATTATATAAATGTTAAAGTTATAAAAGATTTTTTTGTATTTAAAAATCACTAAAGTTTTAATATACTTTTGAAAAATGCAAACGAGTTAGAATTAAGAAATAAAATAGAGCACATAAGAAACTTTGATTGGTGTATAACTTAACTATGAACCTAAAGAAACAAACAATTTAAAACGAATTACTAAAAAGTAACTCAGTTTTAAAACCATTTCAATATAATGTATCAATATTAAAAATTGCTACATGTAAGAACTATTCCATTTATCCAAAAAAACATACACCACCACCAGTGCCATTCCCACTTTATTGGGCGGTAAGACGGTTATGGTATAGAACAGGAGGTTAAGGGGTTCAACCACCATAACATTTATTCGTTAAAAAAACTAAAAACACACAACATTTTAAAACCTTTTAATAGCTCAATCCAGCTAGCATACAGTGGTGTTAACTCATTTGTTTGCATTCAATAACTAAAGTAATTCCCTGCAATGAAATTATAATTAAAAGGACTAAAATCCAATATATTAACTAGCAAAAATCACAAATCTTGCACACAAAGGATCCAAATATCATAAACACATAAAAATCCATGTCTCATATAGAGAGAATTAATTAGATAATAGACCCTAATTGCTAATAATTATATAAAAAGAAAACTAAAACTGATACACTAGACTTTGCCTCAAGTATATATAATTATATAAATATATATTACCTCATAAACATTTATGACGTCCAATTCATAATCTAAGAACAAACAACATCAAGATAAAATAACAAGAAAATGTAATAAAATATATCTGGTGATACAAAACATAAGTATTACCTTAATGTTTTTATTATAAACTTGGAACAAAGGAACGAGTGAAGCTGTCCGCATGACCTAGCTAGGGTTTGAAAGTATTATCAAAAAAGATAAGATATAGAATCAACCATCTTTATAATACAAACACTTAGTAGATCATGCTGGCAGCTTCACTGATTCCTTAAATCCCTATGGCATCCATGGAGGTTTATTCAGCAGGTTGGTTGCTTAGGGTTTCTCAAGAAAGAAGTGGTTAAGGATATGAATATGAAGTGTGTGGATGGATAACATAAACCCTAATAGTTTGAATTTATAATGGGTTGGGGGGGTGGGGTTAGGGTTTAGAGGGTATTAAAGATTGTAACCTAGAGAGGTAGGAACAAGAGTATAAAAACCAGAAGGTGAAACAGTGAAATAAAGATATCTTTTAAGAGTGAATCATGTGAGCAGCAGCTGGAAATAACAGCTCATGACCTATGTTTTATACTTCACATAGGGTTTCACTTACAACTTGCAACAGATATGCAATCTCTCTCACACATACACACATTTTTTTGTTATAGGTAAAGTTGTGGACCAAACTTATAAAATTGTCCTATTATATTTATATGTTGATACAACACCTTTAAAATAATATAGATAACTATTTTTGGATGAGGTGCACTAAGATGAACAAAAATGGGTACCGATATTGTTTCGGTACTGATATCGGTATTGCTATCGATTTGGAACCATCAGTATTAAATCGGTGTCAAGTGATGAGTTTTCGTAAATGATACGGTATTAATGTTTCTCGAATTTTGTCTTCGACACCAGCACTGTACCGGTTTCATCCCTATGATGC
Organism: Bidens hawaiensis; assembly: GCF_021521415.1. Taxonomy (NCBI): domain Eukaryota; kingdom Viridiplantae; phylum Streptophyta; class Magnoliopsida; order Asterales; family Asteraceae; genus Bidens; species Bidens hawaiensis. The sequence continues at coordinate 155,196 of NW_027495720.1, read as the reverse complement.
ATTGATTTTTGTTTTTGATGAACACATACTCTTTTAAATATTCTTTTGTTATATTCTATTTATATCACTAATATACTTTTATTACTTTACCCACTAAACAACTTTAGTTCTCCACATCTCACTTTGCCCCTTAATTACCTATGTGACCTATTGTAAGACCCCTCCGTTTGTTCGGGTGTGCATGTTATCCGAACACATCCGCCATCCTACCCCACAAAGTCCACTCTAGATCCGTACAACACATTTTTTAAGTTATTCACCCTATCATTGTGGGTATCGGTGCTACGATCCATCATTCTCAATACTTTCAACGCTATTTTTTTTTGCAAACTATTATTAACGCCCTCTCAAGGGAGGTTGCTATGTCGGATTTAGGTACCATCCCCCATTTACAAGACAAATCAAGTCTTTTTTTTGTCTTAATAGGCATATTTGTATTATATCATCGAATGAGCTGACATGACAAATTGCAAGCCATGTGCCACCCCGAATGACACCTCGACTAAATTAAGTGTCACCATCAAAAAACGTCCTCCGTGCAATACTTTTTACTATAGAATTGTCGGGGCATTACAATATTTAACGTTTACTTGAGCAGATATTACATACGCGGTTGAGTAGGTTTGTCTATATAAGCATGCTCCATGTTATTCTCACTTTGCGTTTATAAAACGCATTATTAGGTGCCTAAGTGCCACCCTCGACTACGGTATTCGACTTTGTTGGAAAACAATGGTTTAAAATTTAATCAACCTTAATGTTTTGATAATGGATCAATTAGGACAACGTACGTAACATAAAATAGTATTACTTCATCATTGTTAATTATATGTCACACACATGTTCCTTAACACTTGATTGATCATCATTAGTTACAATTAAACAAGTTGAAACACTTAATGAAGATAACACACTTAAGATCAATTATGGAAGAATTGACAACTTTAATTCAGAAAATGTTACATGACAATTTCTACATCAACATTCAAGATGAAAAATTGCAAGACTAATCAACAAAGTGTCTAATGAAGATTCTACATCCAAGATTGAAGATGGTGAAATTACAATCTCAACTTATTAGAAGAAATCTCCATAAAATATAAATGGTAGTTTTGTTACTTTATAAACTTAGGAAAAGTTTATAAAATATTTAAACAAAAATGTTTGAGTATATATTATTTGAAATCCAAATAATATTTAAAAAAAAATCACCAAGGAATGTCTTTTATTAAACTAACCTTAATGACTTAACAATGCCACAAATGGTTAAGTGAAATATAAGAATGGTATATGTAGAGATTTTTGATAGATAAACTAAAAGATGTTTAACCTATTAAGTGAAATACTTCAGATATTTTGCAAAGTCAAAAGAAGATGAAAAATGATAATTTGAAATATATGAGTATTTTTAGTTCCAAGACTAAAAAAACTTATAAAGATTTATTAAATAGATTTTTAAAAAATCTTGTTGATGTTTTATAAAAATCATTGTATAAAACTTAGTTGTTTGAAATTCAAATAACCCTTAGAAGAATAATACCACTAAGGGTATATCCATTCACACCAACCTAGAAATCTCAACTTTGATCAAAATGAATAAGTCACATGTGTGGATGAAAGTGTAAGAACTTAGGTTGGATAAACCATAAAATGTTAATCCCATTTGATGAAAAACATTGTTAATAGTACAAGATCAAGGTCTAATGATAAAGACACTTTATGGCATGTGAAGAATCTCCATTAATTGGTGGCCAAAAAAGGAGATAAAGACCTTACATAGCGTTCATATTTGCAAGACCAAAGTTGTAGATTACACTTCCAGGTGAATTCGGGGTCGATTGAATCCACCATGGAATCGACCATCAGATCAACGGATTAAAGACAACCTTCTCTCCCTTGTTAGCTTATAAATAGAGGACTAGTTCAAAATTAGTCTTCACCCATTCGTATTGGTGATCTCTACTCTTTAGGGAGACTATTAATAACGAAAACTCTTGTTCAAAGAATTATGGAGAGAATATAAGGTGAATTAATTGATATTCACTTAAATCTCTATGACTGACTGTGTATCTCATTTCCTAAACTATTTATTATTAGCATGCACAACAATTGTTCTTCCATAAACAAAGTCTAAATATTAACACACACACAACCCCTCACCCCTTCTCCTCTCTCGTTTTCTACATACTCGTATCGTCCACTATCGACTCACTTATAACTTAATTCAAATCACTTAATAATATGATCTTTTCCACTTATTCCATGTTATCTTCATAGTTTCCTCAACATTGTTATGAACTTCTATGAGGTAACACGTAGATTCATAGGTTCAACCAGACACAATAGAAAAAAAAATATAATATTACATTGAAATGATGAAATAAAAATACAAAAAAAAATGTAACATAAAAGACAAGAAAAAAAAGATAATGAAATTAGTCTTGATGATAATAACTAAAAAGCTGCTAAAGAGTAAACAAGACAGTAAATGTTGAACAAGATTGTAGGTATAGCCTCAGTTCTGTGCTTACTGTATAGAGTGGTCCTTTCTTCCTCTTTTCCAACTCTCTTTGTTTTTTTATTTACTTTATAGATTCACAGATACCCTTTATGCTTCTAATTTATAACCTTTTTCTTTTATTTTTACTTTTACTTTTGTTTTCTCTAGGGTTCATGTAAACAAGGAAGAATGTACAAGCGAAGTAAATATATATATGCTCTTGAAATGAAGATGATCGGGTAATCATCTAAAAGGCCATTAAAAAAAACGGTTGAAGTTAATTGTATATTTCTTAAAGATTGGTCACAACACTTTAAAAACGTTAGTTCACTAAACTTTTGTAACGAAAATTTCACACGTATACATTTTTGTTCATCAATTTTAGTTTCGTATATTTATTTTTTTTGTCTCTTAGATAATGAATATTTTCAATTTAACTATTTCTTTTTAGCCTCTCAACATTGGTAATGAAATCTTTGTCAAAAAACTTTTACCGTAATGAATCGAAACGAAACCCACTTTCATCCCACCACGTACCTGTTGCAACGCACGAAAGCTTTTGAATATCTAATTAGGCATTTAGCCCTGTCGTAATGCACTGATAAAAATCCTTGTTTACCATTATTTACCTTTTATGGGGAAATTTGGGTGATAAGCCATATTCCTCTCACGAAAATGGTGAGGCTTCAACTCCTACGGTGTAAAGGTTGGTGGTGTTAGTCATTAAGGTACATTAGGTTGTTTTTTTGTTTTTTTAACAGCCGTTTTATTTATGAAAACCAAAACAAGACTAGCAAGTGGGCTAGACTATAACACAACAATGCATCCGGTCCTTTACACCATTAAGATACATTAGGTGCCGATAAAAATCCCTTTAATTTATTACCCCTAAAGTTGATTTCACCTAAAAATAAAAAGATAAAACATCAAATTTAAATTTGTTTTTTGTGAAATAATAATAATAATAATAATAATAATAATAATAATAATAATAAGTTTATCTTGGTATGCTAAATTGGTATAAAAGCACCAGCCTTCATGCAGTTATAGAATGGTCCAGGCCGGCTCCAGCCAACCATTTCCATTAATTACAAGTAATGCTATCATACAATTACGGGGAAACTAAGGTGCTGTTTGTTTTTCCTCAGAAGCACTTCTCCACCTATTTTGTCTGCACTGAGAAGAGGGCGCGCAGACGTTGGGCTCTGCAGTGTGTTTGTTTTTTCGAAGACGTTTCATTAAAAAACGTCTGCGCGCCCTCTTCTCCCAGAAGTGTTGGTATTGCTACTTCTCACCTCTTCTAACCCAATTTCTTTCCATCATTCTTCTTATTCCATCAGAACTCCCAAACCCTAATCCCCTCCTCTCTCTACTGCCGCCCAACTCCCCCACCGAACCCCGTCGCTCCACTGCCGCCCTACTCCCCCACCACTGCAACCCCGTCGCTCCACTGCTTCAGCGCCGCCGCCCCACCGCTGCAACCCTGCCGCCACCTTTCTACCTCCTCTGGTGCATTCCGACTGTATTCATATAGTAAGGACCAAATAGAAACATATAATAATAATAATAATAATAATAATAATAATAATAATAATAATAATTGTTTCTTCCGGTGCTGAATTGGAAGAAGTCAACGTCATCTTCTTCTTCGTTGACTTACCGGAACACAGTACCTGATGAAGATTGAATGCTTATTAATTGATTTATAGTTTATGTATTGATTTGTTATTCTTTTGATTCAGATTGAAGTTGTTTAATAATGTTGTTGATCAATTAATATGTATGTTTCACTCATGCCATTGCTAATTTGCTAACAAAAGAGAAATTATTATTATCAGCTTATTTTAGCAGTCTGTAGATGTTAAAAAACAAACAATCTTCTTATTACAGACTGCAGAGTTTTGGTCCACCTCTTCTGCTACAGATATTGGCAGATGTGGTTTCGCAGTCTTCTGACATTTTACCTCTAAAAAACAAACAGCACCTAAATGGAGTAAGCAAAAGAGTTAGGTGTTATTATCACATGGTTTTTGTGGCCCCACAAGTTACAAGTCCTATATTTGAAAATTTAAATTTATATATTTTCAAATAATAATAATGAGTAAATATTGGGCCTATTTTGTTGCAACTTCAAATGACATCCCCCATAACAAGATTCTATCTTCACTTGGTGTGACTACGTACCTAAAATATACCTAAAGATACTCATGTTAGTACTCTAGAAGTGACAAAACAAACAGGCCAAGTCAAATAGGGTCCAAGGCTCTATTTTATTCTTTCTAGCTTCAGGAAATTACGCTAATGCCCTTGAACAATATCTTTGATACTAGGTTGTAAACTAGCCTAAGCTACTAGTAATTTATTTCTTATCACCTCGTTGAGAGCTTGAATCGAGCTATAAGTTGTAAACAAGATGGACTTAAATGTGCTCGAGCTAAACAAAAGATCGTTTGAGCTCATTAAAAAAACAAGCATAAGCCTGAGTTTAGCTAGGCTCACAAGTCAAAAAAATGCAATTGTATAAACAAATGTAATTATATATACATATAGGTTTAAATTCAAGAAAAAAATCAAATTATTGCAAGAAATGAGAGAAATGAATATGAGTCACTAGTTTTATTTTATGTTTTAAATATTTAAAAATAATTAAAAAAAATGTAAATGTAACAATAAATGCTCTCTCTATCTTTCTCCAATTAATACAACTAATATAATCAAAATAAGGGTTGGGTTATAATAAGAAGATTAGTTTTCCTAGGCAAGATAGGAAATAATCTTGTCCATTCATTTTAAAATTGAATGGTTGAGATTAGATTAGAGAGGTCATCTAGTGTAAAACAAAGGTAAGGGCATAATAGGGATAACACATTTGTTGACTTTCTCTCTCCACATGCAAGTCACATGTCAAATTCCCCAATCATTTTAAAACGTCCATAACTTTTTTATACGACATTTTTTTTCCAAACAATTTCACCATAAAAACGAGTGTTTTTTTATTTTTTATATGAGTACCATATTGCTTTATAAAAATAAAATAAAAAAATTCGTGGGTTTTTACAAATTGTGTTTTATTATAATTGTGTTTTACAAAATTGTGTTATACAATTGTGTATTATTTTTTCATAGTGTTTTTTGCATTGTGTTTTTTACATTGTGTTATTTAATTGTGTTTTTGTCATTGTGTTTTTTTCATTGTGTTTTTTACATTATGTCTTTTTCATTGTGTTTTTCATAGTGTTTTATTTTTCGGTGAAATTTCCGAAGACTTTTCCGGCAAGGAGGTGGCGGTGGGTGGCGGTGGGCGGTGGTGGTTGTAGGATATAAGTGAAAATTTAAGTGGGTTTTAATTAAGTGGGTTTTTGAAATTAAATTAAGTGAGTTTTCAATATTGTCATAAATAATAATAAAGAAATATCATACAAATGTGTCCATTAAATGTAAACAATAAATATACAACCTACACAAAGTTATATAACTTACACTTGTTTTGAGCGATAAAAACGTACAACATACAAAAAACATACAACTTACATATGGAATTCGACATAAACAATTATATAAACTACACAAAGATACACATATCCTGCACATGCGTAGGTTATATGTTTTTCGTATGTAGGTTATATGTTTTTTTATTCTTAAAACAAGTATAAGTTATATGTTTTTGTGTAGGTTGTATATTTTTTATTGACATTTAATGCAAACATGTGTAAGATAGTTTTTGTATTATTCATCACATTGTAACTACGTGTTGATGGATATTGATATGTTGAGTTTGAAGAAATTGGTTTTGAATAAAAATAAATTAATGTATGAATAAATTGTATTTGGGTAAGATAAAATTTTCGTGTGTAGGTTATATGTTATTGTGTGCGTGTGTATTTTATTGATGATAAATTTTGTGTGTAGGTTATATGTTTTTCTTGTGTATGTTATATGTTGTCTTATTCTTAGAACAAGTGTAGATTATACGTTTTTGTGTAGGTTGTATGTTTTTTGTTGATTTTTAATGCAAACACATGTAAAATAGTATTTTGCTATTATTCATTATAATGTAAGTATGTTTTTATGAGTATGAATATATATTGAGTTGGAAGAAATTAGTTTTAGATATAAAGAAATCTTAATATATGAATAAATTATACTTGTGTAGAATAAAAATTCAAGACACAAAAAATAAATTATAAAAATAAATGAGTTCTTAATATTTTTCAATTATAATAATTTAATTAGTTACTCCATCCGTCCCTCTACAAGTGTCATAGTTTGAAAAACATAAAATTTAAGAAAGTTTGAATAATTACATATTTTGCTTAACAAATGACTATAATGCTCTTTACATGCATAAAAAGACAAAAGTTAAGAAAGTTTGAATGATTAATTTGTGTAATAGTAAACTTGAAAATTAGTTAATAAATTTTGAAAGTGGACATTTGTAATGGACAAACTAAAAATGAAATGTAGACACTTTCAAAGGGACGGAGGGAGTATATTAATTAAGTATGTAAGTATTATGGTTTATTAGTTATTAGTTTGAGGCCTGTGTATTACACGGGATATTGATGAAACTTTTAAAATTTAAACACTAAGCAAAAATACAATCATCAACACAATTATCATATATAATTAATATTGAGTTTTAAAAGTGCTTATTGACTTATTGACTTTTTCAAAAAGCCATTTTTAAAAGCCAGAATTCGAGACTTTTACAAAACTGTTTCTTAACATTTTCAAAAGGCTAAAATAAAAGGGATTTTTGCGATTGCCAAACACCTTTTAACTTATTGGCTTTTTGAAAACTCCAATAAGTCAATAAGGTGTTTTCAAACTCAATCACAAACATGGTATAATACAATTACAATTAGCAATAAAATTACAGAAATTACTAAATAAACGTTATACAAATATTTTTCAAATAAGGAAAAAAATTCCATGAACATTACATTTGTGGTTGTATTAATCAATATACCATGTTTATCAAAAATTTGGGGCTTTTAGATAACGGTTTTTCAATATTTTTAATAAGCTTGTATCAAATAAATCAATATAAAAAATTACCATGTAACATAAGACTTAACAACAATGACGTGCTAACAAAAAGTGATATATTTTTTTTATATTGTAGTAACATTAGGTAACGTTAGATATTATGCTATTAGATATGAAAAAAAAACATTATAAAGGCATCGTCAAGTAATAAAAGAAACTAAAACAAAAGGTTACTTTTGGTATATTATTCAACACCACTCCAATAGTAAAAAATACAAAAACATATATGTTAGTTATTTTTTTTACCTGACAGAAATTTTAATACAAACTATTAATTTTAATATAATACTTATCAACAATGGTGCATGTTCAAGTAATATTGTCAATAAGTGAACAATGTTGTGAAACTTGAATCCGTGTAATTCACCACCAAAATCCTCATAGGGTGCAACGCTAGACTTCAAGAAGAGATTTACTTCTGGGTGCAAAGCTGGACTTCAAGAAGAGATTTACTTCTTTTTTTTTGTCATTATACACATATTTGTATTTAGGACTGAATTCACTAAATCTATATTTAATATTTAAATTTTCTTAATATGCTCCCATGAATCATGTATCCTGACAATTAAAAAGAATAAGAAAAATGTTAAAAAAAAATATAAATGATAATATACATGAAACTAATGTGTATATATAAACACACATGACATATTATTCCTCTTGATTAATCAATATCATGTCCTTTGAGATGATTTGCCTAGGTTTATCCCAAACATGATTACCCTAAAACCAGATTTAACGAACTTTGATGATAGAGCCATCCTAAGAATCCTTACAATTTGAAAGTTGATTGAGCATGATAAATTTCTGGTCACCAACTGATGTGTGTATAATCAAGCAATATATAAACCAAAAAAAAAATGATACATTAATTTTTTTAATTTCATATGAATATAATTGACAGGAAAATGAGAAAAACATACTAATCAATTTGCCATTGTTTAGATAATAAGGATTACCCTGAGTTCGCAAAATACCATAATTTATTACTACGAACGTAGCGATGTTATATACAATAGTTGACAGTATTAGATAAGGGATGTTTAAAATTTGAATACGCATACCATGTGATCAGTCTATATTTTAGGAAGCTGTTAGAATATTAAATCAATTTGGTACAATGTATAATAATCCGTTAGCTTTCCAAATATATCTTGAATGATTGTAGCAAATCCAAATTTAATTCTTAATTTATGGTTATGAAATTTAGCTAAAATAGTTGACTGTTTAATAACGAAACTTTAAATTTGAATATTCATTGATATCCATGTTAGTATATATTCAGGGAAGATTGAAAAATTTAAAAAGTTGTACATCATATATTTAGTATTTCTTATACCTAAGTACCATTAAAAAAATAGATTAAAACATAAATTTGTACATTAGTAACATTCAGTAGCCGAGTGATGACTGAACCAAATTGAGTCAAACTGGATTTAAACTAAATACTAAGTTACTAACTGTATTTCATTGACATACTTAAAAATTATAATGCGCAAAACGATGTTGATGAATCTAAAACAATTAAAATGTAAAAACTTCAAATCATAAATTAAGTAAAACGAAATCTAAGTTTGACCTAAAGCTAATCAAATATCAAAATGATTTATTATAGAACTTGAAAATATATGGATATGAAGGAGAAAGTTGTGAAGTTACCTGATAATAAGCAGCAACGGGAAATAGGTGACGATTTGGATTTGCATTGGGAAGAAAAAGGTTGACCATAATAAGTCATCATAATTTTATGACCATGATGTACTGCAAAATAAGTTTCCACGCCTATAGGCATTAAACAATGATTATCTTCTAGATAGACAAAGTTAGGAACCATAGTCTTCTCAATTTTAGAAAAGCGAGCAGTTAGGTGCTACAATTGAAAATTAGTTGTTTACAATATAAATTAGTGCTTAAATTTAAATAAAAGGTTGGATAAAGAACATAAAACGAATTATGTTTTAAGACTAACAAAGTGAGGTTGGATTGCTAAATTAAAAGTAAACATATACATTATATGATTTTCAACTGGAACATTAACACCATCATCTTAATTACTAAATCACTATTTGTTCATTCAATCAACTGTAAATTACATTTACAAAAATAATGATAATAATAAATAAAAAGGTTTTGTGATTATTCAATAAAAGATAATTCAACTTTACCAAATCAAGTAACGGTTTAATCTTCACTTTTGGACACGAAAAGGAACAGGTGTTAACGATCTATAATCGATATCTAGAGGATGTGGTGGTCGTGGTGAGGGGCGATAGTAGTAGTGATGTGTTTTTTTTATCATTCATCAAACCTCCCTTCCCAATCTCTAAACGCTTTCCGGAAACACAACATGTTCAACGTGATAGATATTGCTTCATCATATCCCATACCGGCTCCGTCAACGTACGACCCAATTACGGTCAAACTTGACGATCGTTGATTTCCGAAGAGGTGGAGGAAGGTCGCTGACCGTCGGAGAAACCTCAATACCCAATTATTGCTTAGCGCCGCCATTTGCATCTCATCTCAGATTTCGATCTGGTGATGTTTGAAAGTATAAAAATTGTGACTCTAACCGATGAAGATAGTAATCAATTGAAGACTGGACCTAAAATTATTGATTGTAACGAATATTAATAACACAATGCAGTTGAACTCTTTTAGGGTTATGGTACGACGAATGGAAGAGTGACACTATTTTTAAGGAAAAAGATAGGCTGAATTTAGGGATAATTGCCAATCAGATATTAAATAAAAAAAATATAGGGACAAAAATACTCTTATGTGTTTTAATCAATCCAAGGGACCAGATCTCTTTTTACACTTTCTACAAAAGTTTTTCTTTTTATTATAATCTCCCTCTCTCTCTCTCTCTCTCTATATATATATATAGGGGAGAGATATTTTGAAAACCTTGTTGAGTTGTAAGAATTTTAAGAACTTAATATGGACCACACATTTAATTAAATGAGTATGAAATATGTGGTTGAGAATAAATCTGATTAAAAAATTAATCAGGAGAAAGAATAAGTATTTTTGATGATTACACTAAGTTTAAATGTTAGTTACACATGTGTAATAAGTCGATTCGGTGTGTAAAAAAATACTGTAATATTTTGTACATTACTTACACTTACGTATTACACATGTGTAAAAAAAATTCAAAAAAAAAAATTGTTACGTTGAGTTCTTTCGAGTTCTTAAAACTCAAAGCGATTCTCAAAAGAAATCAATCATATATATATATATGTGTGTGTGTGTGTGTGAACAAGTAAGAGAGGGGGAAGTCGAGAACTAATAATATATTAGTAGATGGGAACCCCTGCAATGTAGCGGGATGCATGAACAACCCGACCTCGAACGCATAATCAGTGTGGTGTACATTCAACAACCGAAGACGATGCGTACGTAGCCCGTAATTGGATGCGTAACTCGCGCAAAGCTTGTATATGTGTAACCGTAGATTGAACATGCGAAACCGGCAAGTGTTGCGCATTACCGAGCGTGTAACTCATGCCAATTACTAGCGCGGCGAGCTGGGTTAGGCACTTACCAAGGTTGGGTTACGCGCGTTAGGAGGTGCTAGACATGCGTTTATCGACCCTAGTACATTTAACAATGTCATCTTTGTAAATGATGCCTGAACACGCATAATCGATGGTGAAAATCAATTAAACAAAAGTAAAATATATAGTAAATTCAAATAAATCATTTTTTAAACTAACTGGTTTTGACCTGCATCCCTTTCCGACCAAACAACACTCTAACCTGAACCATTTTGACTCGAACCCTTACCGACCTCATCCAAACCAAATTACTATTTTTTGTATCGACCCTTTACAACCCTTATCGGGTCTTACACGTGACTCAAGCTCGCCCGACCAAACCAGTTGCTAGTCCTAACAGGTAATCACGTAACATGTTAATATTTTTAAAATTAAAAAATATAGCAATAATATACTCAAGTTAAAGAGAATCAAATTTTCCTTTTTATTGTGTAATTCTAAAACATATATATCAATGTGTGAAAAAGTTAAGGTCGTTAAATAATCGTGAAGCAGTTGGTTTTGAATAACAAGGCAAATGTGAAACTATTCTATAAATTAATAAAATTTAATTCATGTTAAAATAACAAACTTTTAACTATTTTTTAAAGAATTAAAGTTAGCGTGCATGATAGTGCACTAAAGACAGTATTTTTCATCGTATTGTGCTCTCCAAAGGGTATCTCTTTTCAAAATCTCACTCAAAAGGTTTAAAAGGTGCTAAGTTGGAATTCAATTCTAATTCTAACTAATAATTCTTGTGGTCGAGGAGGATCCAGCTACAGAAGAACCAATATCGAAGAACTTTCCTCTCTTTTCCGTTGACTCTTTGGGCTTAAGAATGTTGGTTTAAAGAATGGGAGTTTTCATTCTCTCATCCTTACTATCCAACCTGAAAGCGAATAGCTAATGTGTTTCATTTATTGAACAGGAATTTATGGTTAGTTTGTAACTCCTGGATGCCGAAGGCATCCTTGGGGTAATCTCGTAGTTCCTACGAGATAGAGATGACGGGGTTGGTCCATGGATTTTTTTCCCTTTTCCCGTATTTCGCTCAAAGGGATGAAAGGAGAAGGTGCATCAAGCAGTTCGTAAGGGCTTACATGATCCTCTTCTTCAGGGATCCCCGATAAGGGAGTCCTAAGAGAGAGTCTCCGACTCCAACTAGCGTACATGTACGATCAATATAATATCTGACCTAACTGACCATCCTAATTCCTCCACGCTCTTGACAGCCCATCTTTGTCTCAGTAAGGTCTTTCAGTGGCACGTTTCGATCCTCTTCCCCACTACTGAGAAAAAGCGAGTCACCATATGCAATCATTATCGCCTAGACAATTAGCCATCAACCTGTAATCGCAATGACACAATTGCAAGAGTGAGGCTCTACTAACTGAGTTATATCCTCTTGGGCCAAGTGTAACATGCTTGAAGGAGTCAAACGCCTTTTCTATTCTTTTCCTTGGCGTAGCTGGGCCATCCTGAACTTGACTACAAAACTCGCTCCGTGAAGTAAATCACCGTACCTGATATAATGCTAAATATTTATGTTTCCCGTGTATATTTTAATTAATATTTTAATAGTTTTTTGTTCGTTTTTAGTCGAGATTTGTATACTACTAACATTTTTGTGTTTTGTAGGTTCCGGGAGTTGATTGTGATTAAAAAGGGCGAAAAACGAGCTGAAACGGAGATCCGGAACGCGTCAGGAAGAACCATAACAGAGAACGGTCAGACCGGGCAGCTCTGACCGGACCCCATAAAAAAGCACGCCACGACGCGCCAAGGGGGAAGGCCAAATGCCCTCCGCTCGGCGCCTAGGCAGCACTAGGCTAGATTTATTTCGTTTTTGCTTCTAGTCGGGCCTTGTTTTTGCTATTTAAACACCTTTAACTTAAACCTGACATAACCTGAAACCCTTGGCCGATTTTGGAGAGACTTTAGAGCCATCTTTCACGCTTGTTGGTGATTTTGGAGGCAAGAGGACAACCGGTGAAGAGCTACACGTTTACATTCGAGTTTACGGGTTTTTTCGCCTTTAATTCTCCGTTTCTTATATTTTCACCATGTTTTCTGTTTTTATTACTTTGTTTGATTTAGACTTTATGATGTTAGGCTAAACTTTATAGACTACCTAGGTCGTGATGAACCTTAGTTTGGTTTGATTTTTGTTTGGATTTCGTTTCGTTATGGATTTTGTGTTCTAAGTAAACGGTTGAATTTGATTTAATTGATGCATTTGATTGCTTGGTTTTGTTTACATGAATTTATTGTTTCACATTGCCCTTGTTGATTATTTCATAGGATAGGTTTTGTTAGGTCATTACTGTGTGTTCTTGACTAGTTTATGATTGATATGCATTAAAATCATAGAAACAATAAAATCAAGTAAATATATAAAAGTGAACTGCCAGCCTAGAAAGCTGTGAGGTGATATGCTATTAATAGATCTTTGCTTGTCGGGATTGCTAGATTTAGTTCTTCGTAAGGAGTCCGTCTAGGTTTGATTGTCAGCTTAGTCTATTAAGTCAATTGAGTCCGCTTTGCTATCTTTGAATTCCGCGCTGTAATATAGGTTTTCGTCATAAAAGATACTTAGACATAAGCGATTAAATAACCGTAAGGAAGTTTAATATAAAACTAGTGAGTCTTAAAACTTGTTAGAAATCCATAGGCGTCTTCTTTAAGTTCAAGGGTCCTGTTCGGGTTTTCTGTCAATGGTCTATTTTATGATCCCAGTTCCATAACTTGCGTTTTCCATTTATTTAATAACCGTAACTTTGGGGATTCTGGCCTGGGTAGTTATCTTTATCATCTGAGTTAATCTAAGTGTTTAATTGTTTATTAGTTAAAACTAATTAGGGTTTAAGGTTTTTAATAATTAATTAAGTTTAAGGTAATGATTATGTTTTATTATTTTTATAATTAGGTTTATGTTTTATTATTATTTTTTTTATTATTAGTTAATTAAAGTAATCATTAGTTAATTATTGTTAAGTTTAATTATTAGTATTAAATTCCCCCTCAAATATTATTAATAACTAGTCGTGTCTTGTAGTTTCTTGTTTGCTAATTTCGTAATTTAAAGAGTCTCGTGGGTTCGATATCCGGACTTACTTAGCTGTACTAGAGTCGATCGGTTCACTTGCCGGTTAGTAGTTTAAGTTAAGTTTAAGGGTCTAGAGTATTACTTAGTGTCTGGATTAGTATAATTTTAGTTATTTATTATTTGACTACTTTTAGCACATCAAGTTTTTGGCGCCGTTGCCGGGGACTCTTGGCGATTGCGTTACTAGCTCTGATTGGACTTACTTGCTATATACATGCTATTATGTTTTTGCTTTTGAGTTTTTAGGGTTTTAGTTAATTAGATTTTTACGTGTTTATTTTTTTGCTTTGAGTCGTAGGCGTCTAATTGTCCGTGTCTTTTGCTTGTTTAGATTCTTGTAATTATGTGTGAAATTTGTAATGGACCTCCCTTTACCATTAAATGTCCATACTATAGTAACCTTAAATGTGATACGTGTGGTGACCCTCATTTACCCTTTGATTGTCCATACAAGGGTTCTAGATTTATTTGTTATAGATGCGCTGGTTGTCATATGACTCGTGCATGTCCATATAATCGTACTAACCCTTCTGTACAGCCGGTGCAAAATTTTTCACAAGGACCTTTTCCGTATTATTTTGATAATTCGTATCAGCAACCTCAACAAAACCAGGAGCAGTGTTATGATCAATTTTCTAAAAGCCTTTCTGACGAGGATGTAGCTGCTATGGGTAGGATAGAAAAGATGTTGGTCCAATACATGGCTACAGATACCCAAAAGATGTTCGTTAAGCATGATACCATCTTAAAAAATCACCATAATATTATTACAGATCTCCAACGTCAAGTAGAAGAAATTTCTAGGAGACTGAATGAAGAAGATGAAATGGAGAGGTTGAGATCCTTGGAATATGTTGAGCAGTCAGTTGAGGAGATCATTCAAGTAACAGATACAAAAATGGATGTTGAAGTCCCACCACCGGTTTCACATGCTATTATTGATTTTTGGAGTGACCCTGATGATGAGATAAATGAAGAAGAGTGGGCTGCTTATCAGAGGTCGTTAGTGAAGAAAGAAGAAATAGAGGATGACGTGGATTTGGAAGATTCACTTGAGTCGATTTTTGGCGTTGAGTAAGAGGTTGTGAATGAATTGAGTGAGGAAGATGAATTCCTTGATCTGGAGTTGGATGGATTGTCAGAGTATGACGAGGGAGACACATTGGACGTTAATGGGGATGTTGCGTTTTTCGAGGCCCTACTTGTAGAGGACGTTATATATGAGGATGCGGTGTTGGAGGAAGAACACCATTGCCGGCCCGTGGACTGTGTTTTGAATGATGATCAGGAATCAAAACCACGGGATAAGGCTGAGGATGATAGGTTACCTGAAAACCGAAGTTGCGTACACTTTAAAAGATGGTTTACGGGAGTGAAAAAGCCATTAAAAGTCAAACACGACCAGTCTTCTCGATACATACAAAGCATTCGGATTTTGCCAGGTAAGTTTAAATATAGGTTGTCTGACCCGTTATTGATTTTTAAATATAATTTAATACTTTGCGGTTCCACCATTGATATATTACTGTTTGATAAATTCCGGGTGGAACTGAACGGGTTGGACAGTGTCCAGATCAAGGAGAAACCTCCTAATTAAGTTCAAGTGTGGGGAGGTTTCGCGAAGTTTGTATAATTCATCGAGTCACTAACGTAGTTTTTTGTAGTTCGACTTTGTTTTGTTTTGTATTTTTTGAGTTTTGCTGGTTTGAAGTTTGAGTGCGCTAGAGAAACGATCCCCAAGGAAGAGTATATTACAAAAGATAAGTGTGGGGATGATGGAGCAGCTGAAACGTATACTTTATGTTTATTATTTGCTGCTAATTATTCATGATTTATTTGTCGGTTGATGTGAAACACTTTAATTACTTAATATCTATCATTATGATAAGATACATTTTTAGATATGTTTGTTTTGTTTTGCCGCTTGCGTTCGTGTGAGAGAGAAGGAGTTACTATTTGCTGAGCACGTTCGTAGTTGGAGGGCATTCATGGAAGAAGACTTTGGCATCATATTTCATGCGCATATTACCAGCTAAGTCTTTTCCTTTATCTAGCTTGTTAATTTTTTTTATTTTGATTTTTGTTTTTATTTTTTAGGTTTTTAGTTTTTTGTAGTCCGACTTTATTTTAATTTTATTTTTATTTTAAGTCGTCTTTATCCTTGCATTGAGGACAATGCAAAATTTAAGTGTGGGGATAGGATATTTGAGTCGTAGTTTAAATTGAGTTTATGCTTAAAAAAATAAATAAATAAAAAATTAAAAAAATTGAAAAAATGTTTAAAAATGTCCCTTGAATCTAGTTTTTTTTGCGTTAAAGTAGGAGATGATGATATTTATCGGAAATTGATTTTTCAAACTACTAATAATATGAGATAAATAAAAGAACGCGTACTTAACTTGGGATGTGTCGGTAGACTCAGCCTTGAAAATGAAATGGCAAATTAGATAAAATGGGTCGGAAATCTCTTGTAGGTAAAGCGTTTTGTCCGTAGAAAATAAGTAATGAAAGGTCAGCCATACTCAAGCCTCAATTCTTAGTATGAAAAAGTGAAAATATTATAAAGTTTGAAAAGTTTTAAAAAAAATTGAATACGTTATCATATGATGCTTGGGTAGATTTAACGTTAGAGTATGCCGTGTAGCCTGTGATATAAATCTTAAACTGCTAGTTTTAGTGTTTTACACATCATTGGCGTATGGTTTTATAACCTTAAATCTTGTATTGATGGGATGCCCCGGGTCCGAAGACCATGGGTCTGTATGCCGATTATTCATCTGGGTATTCACAATTCAAGATCTTTGCTTGTCGGGATTGCTAGATTTAGTTCTCCGTAAGGAGTCCGTCTATGTTTGATTGTCAGCTTAGTCTATTAATTCAATTGAGTCCGCTTTGCTATCTTTGAATTCCGCGCTGTAAGGTAGGTTTTCGTCATAAAAGTTACTTAGACATAAGCGATTAAATAACCCTAAGGAAGTTTAATATAAAACTGGTGAGTCTTAAAACTTGTTAGAAATCCATAGGCGTCTTCTTTAAGTTCAAGGGTCCTGGTCGGGTTTTCTGTCAATGGTCTATTTTATGATCCCAGTTCCATAACTTGCGTTTTCCATTTATTTAATAACCGTAACTTTGGAGATTCTGGCCTGGATAGTTATCTTTATCATCTGAGTTAATCTAAGTGTTTAATTGTTTATTAGTTAAAACTAATTAGGGTTTAAGGTTTTTAATAATTAATTAAGTTTAAGGTAATGATTATGTTTTATTATTTTTATAATAATTAGGTTTAGGTGTTATTATTATTTTTTTTTATTATTAGTTAATTAAAGTAATCATTAGTTAATTATTGTTAAGTTTTAATTATTAGTATTAAATTCCCCCTCAAATATTATTAATAAATAGTCGTGTCTTGTAGTTGAGTCTTGTTTGCTAATTTCGTAATTTAAAGGGTCTCGTGGGTTCGATATCCGGACTTACTTAGCTGTACTATAGTCGATCGGTTCACTTGTCTGTTAGTAGTTTAAGTTAAGTTTAAGGGTCTAGAGTATTACTTAGTGTCTAGATTAGTATAATTTTAGTTATTTATTATTTGACTACTTTTAGTACATCAGTACCTATGGTCCAACCAATTGGGAAAGAATCAATATATTCTATTGTTGGGAACGATTCATCCTTCGGGAATGCAACATACAACTCTGCAAGTGTGCATGCCCCATATCCTCTTCTTTACTATGGCAAGCCTTTGTAAAGAACTCTGATGAAAAGAAGAAAAAAAAGGCATTAAGAGACCCTCATGGCCTAAATCTAGACACTCTTAAGATATTTTTTCAAACAGGCTCCCATTTCAAGTCTGCTTCTATAATTTCATAATTTTGTGCATTATTTTTTGCATGGTATCTTGTATCTCTTAAATTTTAAGTCCCTTAAATTTGTATTATATATAGTATAGATAAGTCATGTGATGTATATAAAATCATAACTATAGGCATATATAACTTCGTATTTACGTATATGAATAAACAAGTTATATAATTAATAAATAATAAAAAAAACGAACTCAAGATTACAACTAGCCAACCGAGTTTTTAGCTTTGTTAAGCTAAAAAAGGTTTGAACTCATTAGGCGCCAATTAATTATTATTAATCCCCGATTAACTATTATTATTATTAACCCGATTAATCCCATTTAATCAGCTCTCACCTCAGCGCCTGACTAGCTATCGTTAAAAATAACCCCAACGCCCGATAATTTTTTTGTACTAAATGATATATTACATATATAAAATCACAATTGTAAACATATAAGAAAAGTAACTATATATGTATAGAAAAAAATATAGTTATATTAGTAAGAAAACAACAAATAAGTGTGGTTTGAGTCCTTTAAACTTTTTATATAAAGCTTGGAACTAGTCGAGATTGAGCT
Organism: Bidens hawaiensis; assembly: GCF_021521415.1. NCBI lineage: Eukaryota > Viridiplantae > Streptophyta > Magnoliopsida > Asterales > Asteraceae > Bidens > Bidens hawaiensis. The sequence goes on along the minus strand of NW_027495720.1, from coordinate 136,573 downwards.
TTAATTAAATTTTATCATTTCCGATATGGTGTAGTGGCAAGAAGTTTGGGTTTTTCAATGGAGACCCAAGTTCAAACCCGCTAACAACACTTTGGAGGGAGCATGGGTGACTCAATGAAGGAAGACTGTAATCTTTGTGATCTTCAGTTCAATCCTGAGGGCGTCCGGGTTATACCACTAGTGGACCTTCGGGTGGGTGGGTTTTACCCGGAACTGGAGATAAGTTGGAGGCACTTAAGGTCTCCGTGCGGCTGGGTTGGGCCAGCTGACGGTAGCCTTTTGTCATTGGGTCACCACGTACGAAGTACGTAGGAAATTATGTTGGGTGTTAAAAAAAGTCGAGATTGAGCTAGGTTTGTTAGCAACTGTAATCATCGACGCATCCTCGAAGATCTTGAGGGACACACGGGTCAATGCATACTATTCATTAATTGACCATCTTTCCAACACTTTTCCTACCGGCTCCGAACCGGATTTTTTTTCTTATGTTTTTATTTTGTGTTGCTCGATCCCGTTTCATAGACTGGAACGGGTGCCGCTTGTGTTCCTTGTGTTTTGGCAACTACATCAGATGGTGGATGGCTTTGTAGAAAGTTTATGAATAAGTTGACATTATAGAGGTTTTGTTGCGGGTTTGAATTGGGTTTTGTTGCCAATTTTGGTAGAGAATGGGGTATTAGGGTAGTTTCGTTAAAGATTTCGAAGAGTGGGTTGCTTGGGTCCCATGGGTCATATTGATTTTGTAAAAGAATTTAGGGAGAGGTAGAAAGATGAAACGATGAAGACGTAAAATATTCTGAATATTTTACGTCTTCATCGTTTCATCTTTCTACCTCAGATTTTGTAAAAGAATTTAGACAAGCTGCAGGAAAGAAAACCACAGTTTACTCTTTTTTAAATTACTTTTAGCAACTTGAAAGTGATGATGGATAGTAAACTCAATAAACATCACATAGAACTAGAGATGTGCAAATAGTACCAGGTATCAAAACCGAACTAGGTACCGTCGGTATCCATTGAGGGACAACTATCTAAGGTTCCATAATCGGTACGGTTCAATACCAGTATTTATCAAATTTTTGTCTGCATACCGGTACCGAACCAAGCATTTTTCGATAGAGGTACCGAGCTTATCCATACATGGAACCATGCATTAAAACCATAACAATTGGGGTCAACTACTAAAGTTTGGAATGTGGATTTGAAATCATATATGTATGTTCATATCCTTACAAAATAAATAACAAAATAAAACACAACAAAACACATCACAACTATATTCCCCGACCCAAAATAGGGGCAACTTAAACTCCCAACTCATCGACAATACTATACAAAATCCATCTAAACATCCTCTTACTTAAAACCCCATCTTCTCTGTACACTAGTTCATCATTCATCATAAAATCAAAAAACAAACACCCCAACCCCATGTCCCCGCAAAGCCCGTGTACCATGACTTCACTCTCCACCACATTAAATGTCCCGTCCTTCTAAGGCCAGCCCGTTTCGTGTTAGGAGGACGAACACAAAACCCGTTAGGGCACAGACAATAACATTCTCATAGTCACCCGACTCACCCCCGTCTAATAGAATTTCTCAATGTTTCATCCGGTAATGTCCATGATATCAAATGGCCATCCGAGTCACCGCTCAAAAGTTGTTTCAAGTCACTTGTGAGATTCAAGGCGGTGACCGGATGTTTATGACCCCGGAGCACCTTTCGTAGGACCAGTGTGTACTCGGGCACCTGGCCACCTAAACCTAACCCAAACGTCTGGCTTTGGGTTTGGGTTGGGGTGGTTTGGACACTTTTGGTTTGGACACTTTCACTAGAGTTATGAACCATTTGCCAAACCTTAACCGCACCACTTTGATGACCGGACACATACCAATTGTTTTCCAAATAATCAGAAAACGTACACGTGGTCACTGACACAATGAAATCAGACGGTAGTTGGGACGTGTTGACAACCGATAAGCAGTCACCGTTTATACTCCAAACCGCGAGCATAATACCTGCAGCCGTCACAATCTCACCGGTTAACTCATTCATATAAATAGCCGAGACCGGGGATGAGAACACGGGAAGCTGTCTAATGAACCCCAACGAGCTAAGGTCCCATAAGACCACGGTGCAGTCATCTGAACCGCTTATTATAACCATGTACGGTTGGCATATATGAAGACACGTGACTTTAGCGGTGTGAGCCGAGAGAGATTTTTCCAAATGTAGGGTTCGTGGTGCACGGGACCCACTTGAGCTACCGACCCGCCACACACTGACCAGGCCATCATCTGCACCAGTGACCAGGACCTGCCCATCATGGCTAGCACTGGCACACTGGATCTGGTTCCCACCGTGAAGGTTTTCGTGAGTCGAAACGAGCTTATCTTGGTCATAACTCATGTATCTCAAACTACGGTCCGGGAAACCCCATGCAACGTACGTCGAGTACGTTGGCGGTTTCAAAAGATTGTTGGGGCCGACTATGAGAATTTTGTCATTTAAGGTAAGGATTTGTGCGATCGAAGTCGCGCTTTTGCGAACCTCATGTGGGACGAGGTAATTGGAGTATTTAAGTGGGTTTACAGGCGATTTCTTATTACTCTTTCGCTTTGGGTGGGCCCGTTGAAACAGTTGTTTAGGTGTTTGACCAAAGTGATTAATTTGGGCTAAAATTGAAGCTTTCATTGCGGGATCTGTAACTGCATCGATGTCTACACTTCCCTCGTATGTGTAATGGTAGAAAACATTTACAGCTTCCTCAGCCGCCTGTTGAAACAAAAGTTAGTTAAACCAAGTACTGCTATTTATTAAAGAAAAAAATTAGCACGCACCTTGCCACGCTGTTTATAACCGAAAATGAGGTCGATCCAATGATGCAAATTCTCAGAAACATAATCGGATTCAAGAGCTTCTCTATGTTTTCTGATAAACTCTCGTGCACTACCTTTGGCCCAAGGAGGCAACCCGACATCTCCAACCTGAAAAAAAAATAAACGAATGGTTCACAAACGTAAACAAAGGAACATAAATGAACATAGATGAACGACCATATCCAAACGAACACCAACTAAAAGTAGTGAGCATCAATATGATACATATTGAGCCTAAAAATTTATAAAACTGTACTAACTTGTAAAGAAGATATTTTACTTTCATAAAACAAAACTAAATTGTAATGCGTCTAAATATATTAATAAAATATATAAACAAACGTAAACAAGCTAACATAAGGGAGCATAAATAAACAAACGCAAACAAATGTTCACAAACATATATGAACGAAAGAGGCGTGTTCATGTCCGTTTGTTTAACAAAAAGAAGAGATCGAGAGTAATATACGAGCGGACCTTTTCGCCTGATTGTTTTTCTCCAAGATCAAGGTCAAATCTGTTTTCCAAAAATTCTGGCATATAAAAGAATTCTGGGATCAATTCTTTGACATCTGATGTGTTGCCTCTTCCAGCAGCACTTGACCATGTGTCACGTACACTATTGAAAAGACGGTCAGCATGGTCAAACTGACCACCCTGCAGCTTTTGGTTCTCTGTACTAAATGGTGGCAACCTTAAAAGATAGAAAAGAACAATCCCAGCGCTAGAATAGTGAGAACCGTAATGAAATTTGGGTATCTCGGGATCGTCCCAGCTTTCATACCTGCCATAAAGCAGAAAAGATTTAGTTAAAACAACAAACCCGATTTCCAAAGTTTCCAACTTTTCTGTAAGAATAAGAAAAGGGATAAATCATATTTGTTTCAGTATCAAACTATGTTTCTGAATAGTGATTTTGGAGGTTTCATAATTGGCCTGTAAACGAACTAAACGTTCAGTGAACCATTCTGACAGGAAGTTCATTTAAGTTTGTCGATTAAATAACGAAAAGGCATAAATACATGCTAGGGGTGTTCAAGAAATCCGAAATCCGAAAAAAACCGAAATCCGAACCGAAACCGAAACCCAAATAAACCAATCCGAATTCTTATTCGGATATTCGGATCGGATCAATCCGAATATCCGAATAAGTAATTCGGATTCAGGTCGGATTCGGATATGGAATTTTAAAAAATTCGGGTTGTTCGGATTATTTGGATATCCGATTAATCCGAATAAAAAACATGTTTTTATTGGTATTTTCCGGTTTGGTATATATTTTAGACTATTATTTGAAGTTTAAACTTTAAATTTACGTTAAGAGTTATTCATATTTTCCGGTTTGTATGTTTATTGTGGTTCTAAAATATTAAATGTTAGGAACAAAAAAATAGAAGAAAAAAATTAGCTTTATTTCGGATTATTCGAATAATTTTGGATTATTCGGATATATTCGGATCGGATAGGAATATTCCTAATTCGGATCGGATCGAATTTCGGATAGGGTCTAAAACTTTTCAAATCCGAATAACCCGAACCGAATAACCCGTTATCCGATCCGATGAACACCCCTAATACATGCCTCATTTGTTCATTAATGTTCGTGAATGTTTGTTTGCGTTTGCTCAATTACGTTTGTTTATATATAATAATACATCCACTAATTTTTTAGGCCCATTATAATGTAGTCTAGTTTATGAAATTAAGATGTCACCCAATACAGTTTAGTTACGTTTTATTAATCTTTTGGGCTGGATAGATTGATGTTCAGTTTACTTTTTAAATTTCAATTGGTTTTCGCTCGGTTATGTTCGTTCTTTTTCTTAACAAACACAAGCATGTTCTTTTTCTTAACAGTTGAAAACAAACAAGAAAACCTCGTTTGTTTAGTTGTTCGTGTTCGAACGTTGTTCGGTTAAAGTTAAACGAATGAACACGAACATGTCACATTCGTGTCCGTTCAGTACGTTTACAAGCCTATTTTATACAATTTTTACCTATTATTTGACCTGTTAGAGATAAACATAACCCGGCTCATTTGTAAATAAACGGTTCTAGATAAATCAAAACCGACCTTTTCTTGAACTCATCTTCTCCCTCCTCGGTTTGACATCCCATTGGTTTGTCAAGCTTCCGGAAAGATCTTTCATCCGTTAAGTCAAGATTTTCACTTTCATAATCCGCCAAAACCCAAGGGAAAACTGGATATTGTGTAAGATCACTGTACCCACGACCCGCAAGTGTGTTGAGATGCATCAGATATTGGAAATTACTAATTTCACCATTTTGCCATCTCTTGGAGAAGGATTTGGCCATAATCTTAAAAGCGCTTTCTTGTTTCACTGAACCAGAAATTGTTGTATCCAACCTGTTTAAGAGAAGTTAATACATTAGTGAACATGTAAACACAGAGTTTTAAGAGTGAACCTCAATTAATTATCGTGTAACATGTAAACACAGTTTTAAGAGTGAAATGATGCTGCTTTAACTTCTTAATGAGTCAACTCAGAAAGAAAAAGAAATTGTAACTTTATTTCACAAAACCTCATCATTTTATTCAAAAAAAATAGATTTTTAATGACAAGTTAGTAATTGTATAAAAATCAAGATTTTAAACAGAAAAGTGATTCAGGTCAACCCAACCCGATAAGGCCGATATCAAAGTCTAAAACATTTTGACCCGTTACCCAACCCGCATGTTTTCCACCTCTAGACAAAGATATAAACTAACTATACGCGAGATAACAACATACATGCTATTTCTAGGAAGATTCATGGCCAACAAATTCTTAAAAACTTCCTCACGCTCCTTTTTATGAAAAACCAGAAGATCATTGCATCCATCCATGCTAAATATCTCAACCGCAACAGGACGTAACTGATAATCCCGTTTCAAAATTTCATGAACACTATTAAGCTTCCACATTCGCCATAAATGAGGTATGTTACCACTGTTAGCCACTTTTTCCTTTCCCCATGCACCACCATTGTAGGCCCAAGCCCGCCCTCCACTATGAGATTTTACTGGCATACCCCATGCTGACGTCATCTTTGATTGTGAGTCTGTACTCATAGAGAAATCTTTTGTTACACCTAGAGCTTGATCAATAACCGAAAGCCCATCTTCACGTTCTTTCTCACAAATGCAACCTGATTCATCAATGTAGAAATTCTCTATCACATATAAACAAATCTCACCGATCAGGAATATTCCATCATGCTTATCGAGACCCACGACCCGTTCACAATTGTATTTGAACTTTATTTTTTCAAAAGGTATCAGATAAGGGCGGATTAAATATTCCCCGTTGTTACTTGATTCCTTATCTTGTTTATCCTCATTGACCCTAATTTCATCAAATCTTGTTGAAGTTGACTTCTTTGGAGAACTTAAAACCGACTTTTCTTGAATACTTTCTGAGAACGGTGCGGTTGCTGAGCTAGACTTCATACTGAATTCAGCAGCTGAATGAAGACTTTCATCATTGATGCTACCGTCCAAGTCCCTATCGGTATTTTTATTGTTATTATTATTCCAAACTTTCACACCATCTGCATCTTTAGATATCGATTCATCATACATTTCATCATCAAACGATTCCTGTTTCACGTCATTCAACAACAGATTAACAAAATCGGGACCAGAATCAGAATTGGCATCGGAACGGGTATCTTCGTTTTCTGTTTTCTCCTTTTCGGCTTCAAATTTCCCACTTAAAATGTGTTGAACCGGGTCGACTTTCAATTTGCAACGCTCTAACTTCTTACGCATTCTAAACGGGCCTTCAATCGGGCAAAGTTGCCATTCGGGCTCGTCGGGTGAACCCGATTTGGGCAGTGAGAATATACCTTGCTCGTGCATAAGTTGTTGAAGATGTGTTTGCCATTCACTCTCGGCGTGAAGAACCCACCCATATTTATCTTGACGAACAACTCGTAGTTCGGTTGACATTGCGTCACGAACCAATTCTAATGCAATTCTCCTTTCATTAACCTGCTCCCAATGTCTTTGATCCAATCTCATTGAATCCCGTGATTTTCTACCGATCTCTCGTTTACGACGACCGTCCATACCTTTAATTCGAACTCCAGGAAACTTAACGGACCCCGCAACAAACTGGACCCACATGATGGCAGCACATTGTTCCAAAGTTCGATTAACAATTTGTTCAGATATGCTAAACCAATCAAAAAATGTGGTCAATCGTCCAGTGAGAAGAAGGTCAAATCCACCGTGTAAAACATCCAAAACCGGACCTTGGTTCGGTTTAGAAACAAGCAGGTCCTCAAGTGCAGCCCGCCGGTGCACCAGAAGTTGTTTGAGGATGTCCACAGCTAAGTTCCGCGCATTCGGTCTCGGATCATGTAAAAGCGAGATCATGTTTATACAAAGACAGCAAGTCAGCTCGGTATCAGGATTACTCGGGCAAAATATTATTCTACTATGCGCCACCAATAACTGTAAAACCGTGCATATGTCAATCACCCCATCTTCTTGTGACCCGTTGGTGAATAATCTCCTTTTTGGCTCGATTTGTAACCCTAATCGTGAAAGAAACTCATCTTCACCAACTGCTATCAAAAAGGAAGGAAGGAAACAGTACATTGTAACACGATTCATGTTTTTGAAAACCGAGTGCGCGTAAGAATCGAGTTGTTTTGTTCCTCTTCCTATTGACAAAATCCCTTTGCCAGCTGGCAGTGCTTGTTCGATTCTACCGTCTTTATTCGCCAGCTGTAACATAGACAACAAAAACTCGAGTGTTTTCAGTACAGCAGCCGGTTGGGGAAACGCACCCATATAAACACGATCCACTATCAAATAACACAGTGCGTCTAAATTCACAGACCATCGGGTTTTGTCTAGTTTTTTCTCGTCTTCTTCATCATCACGCAACAGCCGTCTTTCTAGAAAGTTCATAAGTCGGGTAAGACACAAACCTTGGAAAACCAGAACAGATTCAGAGTCCACATACAAAGGGACGGTTTCCAAAATGGTTTCAATAATGGGTGTTGACTTCATATGCTCGGTTACAAAGTCAGCAAGAACTTCCACCATGAAGTCAAGAATCGCGTTTGCAGCTACAAAACAGGGACCACCGCCATAACCGGAATCATCCACATCAAGAAGCAGTTTTGGGTTAACTGTAGAAACTAAATTAGTTGGCACTTGGGATGAAGGGTTCAGGTCGGGAGTTGACTCGAATTCAGTTAAAGACACAGAAGATTCCATGGAAGGAGATGCAGCTGATCCAAGCCAATATGGAAAACCGAGAACCTGTGATGGAGACTGTACCGACGGAAACCGAGAATTCACATTCGAATTTGCTCTCTCAGATAAAATCGGCGAATCGTATATACTTAACGATGGAGAATCCGGTGATTGTGAACTCGTTTGGTGAACATTAACTGGAGCGATTTTGAGATCATGGAAATTAAACGGTTTGCTGTCGGATAGCTGGTCAACTTCTTCACTTGACTTTTTAGTCTCGGATTTGTTTGTGTCGATGTTGTCGGTCGCAATAGAGATGTCTTCAGAGCTTGCACTTCCTTGTACAGGAGGGAAGCTTGTGAGGCTTATGGAGGTTTTAACAGACTCTTCTTGCTCGTGTGGCAAGCTAGAAAATGTGTTCTGAGAACTACTAGTATCATCACCATCATTAATGTTTTTGTCTTCTGTCTTTATTGTCAGATCTTTCGCCATCATCACTGCATGTGAAGACCTATAAACATAGGATGAACAAGCTAAAATATTAGCAAATTAAAGAACAGCATAATCTATCGAGGATGAACCTATAACCTTATAGCTTATTAATAACAGATTATATGGTTTACCTCTTAACAGATTAAAATATTATTATAGATGAAAAAAGATTTGGGTTAATATTAATCTCAAGTGGGTAGAATTAAAATAGCATTAAAAGGAGATGTGTCAAATCGGTTGAAAGTTGCCTAAGGTGTGTTCTTAACACATAGAACCCCTAATCATTTTATTTGAAGATTCAAAATATATTATCGCGGTAATAAAACTGGTTCGGCAATCATATTTAACCCATTAATTATCGATTATAACTTTTTAAGAAGTAGATAGTTATTCAACCCACCTCTATTTCAAATGATTATGGCCTCTTTTTAACCAAGAAGATTAGATTAACATTTAAAAGATACAAATTTTGAAATCATATTTCACAAAAACTGACCAGATAAAAGTTGGTCAGTCAACCCAACCTGACCTGTTTTGGCCTCACTATAAAATAACTTGTTTTGACCAGAACCCATATTAACCGATTACCCAACCGGTCCAACCCGTGCATTGTGCCACTTATAACCATACCAAGTTAAAATAAAAATAAAAACAGAGAGGGAGAAAGAGAAATTGAAACCTGACACACGAGAAATAAAGATCCACACAACTCTCCATAAACTCAGCTCGTCTGCAAACAGCAAGAAAAGGCGGACACATTTTGGCTAGGTCAACCATGAACCTAAGAACCGATGCTGTAGCCGCCGGAGCCGAGGCCTCACCACCCATAAGACGAGCAGCATACGTTTTGTGCATCAAAGCCTCACCCTGAAGATCCACACTCATTTCTGTATTCCCATCCACAAGCTCCGCCACAAGCCCGCCGCCTACTTTAGAGAACCTATCAAATGTCGATTTCGCCATTGCAATTACCGAGTCCAAAAGTTCTAAAAACTTAAATTCCATATTATCTCCATCATTCGGCATTAGAGCATGAAAATCCAACATTCTGACTTCGGGTAATCTTGGATACACGGGCTTCCCGAATATTAAACAAAACAAAACATAGTATATATCGGGAGAATCATAGAAACTCGGGAGCACCCTCATTAACCCTAGATACCCGCCACTTGTTTTAAATTTTAGAGCAAATGTTGGAGATGATGTAAGACAAACACCAAGAAGAGTAATGATCCATCTCATACTTGTGGGATGAACACCTTCATCAAGAAAATAAGTAATTAATTTTGATGAAACAATCTTATGCCACTGTTCAAGAAGATCTTCTGATGTAATCGTGACTAAAAGATCGATTAGCATCTCAAGCAGCATGTTTCTAACAATAATATGTTTCCCCATTGGCTCTCTCGTTATTTGACCACGTGAAGTCAGATCCGGAGGGTCAAAAGTCATAATCACAAACCGAACAACGTGTTCAAGTTCTGAAATGACAAAGCCGTCCTCCAAGATAACACCTAAAAGCACAACTAACTTTTCTAAAACAGGTACTTCAACATCACCTCTTTGAAGTGTTACAAGCAGATGTTGTACGAGGTTAATTCTTCTCAAAATTGTGAGATTATGATTCCGGTACCAATGCATTGAAACAAGATTTTCTAGAAACCCAAGAAGAGTGATTTGTATTGGAATTTCAGCTGTTACCCAAACGGTCCAGTCTAATAACACATGCTCAACCATATCAGCATTTGAAAGAACTATGCAATTTGATGTTTCGGTAGGTATGTCATTATCAAGCTCTGAGATATGGCTAAAACTGTCTTTTTGCATAGAGAAATCATCCATGTCATCACGTGAACCATCCGAAGAAACTTCGTCACGCGATTTGGTTAAGTTAAGCTCGTCAAAGGTGGTTTCATTAACAGTCACTGAAGGTGTGATACTGTTATTAACTTCTTCTAATCTTTTGGGTTCAGGAAACGAAGCCTCGCAAGCAGCAATTTGGAAAAATATCTCCAGTGAACGCATGTCAAACATCGACATTCTTGAATGAAGAAAGAGAGCTAATAAGTGATAGCCTCTAAATGCTTGCATGTCTCTAATGTTTTGTGGATTTTGATTAAGTGCACATGCAAGCAGTGTTAATGCCATGTGTAGCATTTCATGAGTTTCTGCTACTTCAATTAGGGCTAAAACAACAGCTATTCCACCAATCGAACGCACGGTTTCCCCAATTGTACAATGCTTACATACATGCACATCACCATGAAGACGTCCAAAGCGCGGTATACCTGGAAAAGAAGTATCATTTAAAAACTTTAGAACGTCTACTGGTATTATTATTGTTATTGTTATTATTATTATTATATAATTCATAACAGACCTCCAATAGGGGAAGCAGCAGCTGACAATGGATCAACCAAATTAAGCATTGACAAAGTTCCAGAAGCCGGAAAAGCTTCTGTAGAGGTTCCATCAAATGCAAATATAAGTTTCCTTCCCGACAATTGTAGTGAAAGATTCCCTAATCTTTCAAAATCCCAAACCATTCCACTACGATCAGTCCTAGGGTTTCCTTGCTTATAACCACTCTCACCCCTTTGACTATTAGAAGTCAAAGCCAAATCCGTTTCAAAAGAATCTAAAATGGCCATACTACTCCCACGACAAGCTTGGTTTGGAACAAACTGCAAAAGATTCATGTCTTGGAAAAGACCTCTATACCCTCTGCCAAGAATATACATAAAAAATATAGAACCTGGAGTCAACACTTCTTCAAACAGATAACATGACCGTAGGGTCCACGACATGTCACTGGCCCGTGCATAAGTTACCGGTGTCCCAATGGTTACTTGAAGAGACTTGCCAGCTGGCGAGGGAGAATATCCTAACCGTCCCGTGTGTCTAAGCTTCCCGTTAAGATAAACATATGCGACGCTCGCTTGGAATAATCCTGCTAAAGCATTCGGTTTGCTATGAACCACTGCAAGATGATGCCATTGGTCTTCATTCAAGTCTAACCCTGAAAAAGTCAAAGATGATGAATTGCTGGTTGCGAGTGTCAAAGTTCCATCATCTTGAAGACGAAGTTCTGCATAGAATGTATCACCGCCATCTGTCGAACCGACCGAGAAAATCCGCAAAACTTGCGGGCGCCTGGTTGTTGTATTTCTTCTAGAAAACACGGATTTGGAAGATTCTGTGTCTTTCACGGTGGATTTCAAGAAATTTCGATATTGAAACCAGCAAACGAATGAATAACCTGCAGCAGGAGGCCATGATCTCTCTCCTAATGACACGTGTATCGACGCATGACCGATTTTTCTCATATCCATTTCTACAAAGGGTGCTAAAGAAACCTTTTCTAAAGCCGTGTCTTGCATGATAACTATTTTTTCTAACATGTTAACAAGAATATGACCAGTGTTCCTCTGTCTCACTTGCAGAAGACATCTTATAATCATTCTAAGTTCAGCCGGGGATAACCTGATATCACAAACATAGTATTATTACATGGAAAGATGGAACAGTTGAGATATAATTTCACGACATGAAAAGGTTTTAACCTGTAAGCCCCAAGTACTTCAACAATCTTTAACGCATGGGAAAGTAGAGAAGATGAGCCCGAAAGAAAGGGATATATTGTCTCCAAAAGAAGTTCTACACAACCTGAACAAATTAACAAATGTCAGATTCGACCCATTAACTTATTATGAGTCAACGCAACAGGACAAACAAGTAAAGAAAGTTAGTTACCAGCAGATGTTAGGTTTTCTTGATTAAACGGGCCCGCACAAGCAAGCTCTTCAATAAATTTCAACAACTCGAGCTGCAGTTTTGGAGTAAAAAGTAACAATGAACGGATCAAAACCCTAAGTGCACCAGCATTATATATTCTCTCCTTATCAGGAACAAAGGGGCCCGATTGAGTAATTATTGGAAAGCTAGAAGACGAGTTTCCAACATCATTAGCATCAGGGGTCGAAAAGGGCGGAATTACTATCTCTAGTGCAAGTTCAAGGAGCAACTGCATTAACTGCCTTTCACACTCCACACAAATCAAACCAGACTCTGATAAAAGATCATAAAATGTGTGTGAAGATAAAATTGTGTTAAGTTTTTCCCTATTGACAGCATTATTGCACACTCCGGCTGTTGTTACACGCAGTAAGTATGTGAAAACTTTCATGCAAATGGGTAGAAAAGACGGCTCAATCTGTGATCTATCGTTCTGGAAACTATGTAGTGTTGTTAACAGAAGAGAAAACCCTGTCGCTTCACCAAATACTCTTTGAGCAGAAGTATTAGATCCAAGAGCACGCCATATTGCTCCAAAAACATCACATTTGGCATCGTTTTGTAGGTCGTATTGAGAACCTAAAGCACTTGTAACCATTCCACTCTTTGAAATATCAACCAGTATGCTCAGTTCCTCAGAATGAACCTTGAAGGAATATAAAATTGTGGGTCAATTTGGGTACTTGAATTAAATATAAAAACAAAATTACAGAATGCATACACAAGCATGTTTTAAATAATATAAAGCATGTGAAGCGAAGACGTTTGAATTCCATATGAGCTATACTTCATTCATGTTTGTGAACGTTCATTTGTTTTTGTTTACAGTCATTTATGTTCGCTAGCTTACGTTTGTTTAAGCTTGTCCAATAATGTTTTCATTTAAATTGTTCAGCCCGTTACAATTTAATCTAGTTTTATTAAGTTTTCAGGTACAACAAATCGATAGTCACGTCTACTTTGGATTGGTGTTTGCTCAGTTATGTTGATTTATATGATTATATCCATTCATCTTTGTTCAGTTACATATGTTTGTTTATGTTCGTTTACGTTTATGAACCGTTTGTTTATACTATTACGAACGAACATAAACAAAAATGAACACGTTCATTTTCTTAACAAACAAACACAAACAAGAAAATCCCCTTCGTTTAACTGTTAGTGTTCGCTCATTTGTCCAAAAAGTTAACTGTAATGATAAGAACTTTGTGATTAAAAGTAATAGGCTCAACCGGATAAAAAGGTAAAACAACTTTCACCAAATTTCTTCCATGCAACCAACAATGTTTTTTTTAAGGTTAAGGGTATTAATCAAAAAAACGAATAAAAGTTGTAAGGGTTTGTTTCCACAAACTTTTGAATTGCGAGGTACCATTACGAGCTCAATATATACGAGTGTTATTCCGTGAAATAACTCGAATTTCAAATCATTCACTTGCTTTAACTACTCATGCTATGGATGTGGGAGCATCAACTCCGTTCCTGTGGGCTTTTGAGGAGCGGGAAAAATTGTTGGAATTCTATGAAAGAGTCTGGGGAGCCAGGATGCATGCCAGTTAAACAAAAAAATGAATATTGCATGGAGCCAATTTTGGTTATCTTTTACGTCCTTAACATTAATAGTGTGGGCATTGAAGCACAGTAAGTTTAGTTATAAACACGATTTCATGAAAGATTAAAATATTATCTTGATCGTAGAAGCTTAAAAGTCAAAACATAAAACTTGGCAAACCTGTGCAGAATCTTCGATTATTAAACACGATAGCACGCGAAGAACACCAGGACGATGAAGATCAGACACCAAAAAAGGAAGAGCAGTATTTACACCATTAGCAGAACGAAACGTCACTTGATTCTGGTCTGCTTTCTTCAGCAAATAAAACAAGCAATCCCAAGCAACTGATACCGTGCCTTCGGTTTCAAAAAGGGAAAACTTTCCCGAACTCGAATCCAATAACTTTGGAGATGAAATAATAGTATCTTTATTGTCAAGATGTTTCTTAAAGCTGCTGGAGTTTGGCTGCTTGTCTAACTCATCACCAAAATTACTATCATCCTGTTCTTGACCCGATAGAAACTTGTGCTGCTTAAGATCATCTAATAAAACTTCCAGCACACCAACTTCCCGTAACACCTTTTTGTATTGTTGATCGAATGATAACAACTTTATAAAGAACGATAAAATCGTGTGCTTCAATTCAGATGTTATTTGTTGTTGTAATAAGCAGCAAAGTGCAAGTAATTCTTGTTCGGGTATGCAGTTAACAACTGTCACTGCATATTCAAGAATCTTGAGAATGATCTCTTGCAAAGAGGATGGGAAACCACCCATATTCAATATCAATAAGGGCACGGTTCTTAACTGCTGACACATCATGTAATTCTCTAAATGGCTCGAGAAAATCTTGAACATTCTATTTAACACCTCTGCTTGCAGATCCCGGCTGTCGGCTTTCAAAAAAATGTCTTGTAAAACTTGGATAGCGTCAATATCTTTGACTTTATAACTATCTTTTTCCCAGCTGTCATCCAGGAAGCGGTCAGAAGATGAAGTTCGGGTTTTGCGATTACCCTTTGACCCGATCAGCCTGAAATCAGTTGGACCTGTTTGAGATAAGCTGACTAGAACATCAAGCAATCTGGATAACGTGGGTGACAGATCTTGTAATGAGGCGCCATCCATTGCTGACTCGGTAGTTTCAAAGTTGTGATGTTTTGAAAGTACTAACGCAAATTGAACAAGATACTGGTACCCATGAGCATTACGAATGTCCTCTCTCAGCCTGATGTCACCAGCCTCTACAGATCATATTGTTTTCAATAGGAATTATGAGAAAACTTTACACATTAAAAACAAATAATTTTGATTCCTAAACTAGTTGTGGTAATCCAAGAACCATAAAACCAAGAAATAATATGAAATGCAGTAATCTGAAAGCAAACATTTAAGATCGGCAGGTTGGGTAAGCAGTTAAAATTGATAATTTTTTGGTACGGATCAAAACAAGTAGAGTCAGGTATGGGTGTACATGAGTCGCTTTTGGGCTTAATCTGAACACTCGGTTTTTTGAAGTATTTGAAAACCGCTCATTTGTTTCGATTTTTGGTTATCACAATGGGTTTGGTTTCGGTTTAGGTTTTGGCTTTACCATTTGAGTCTGAAATTTTTGGGCCTTAAAGATGAAACTGTGGCTAAAATATTTGGAAACAACATTTTTTAAATTTGTATTAATTACTTAACACTCAAAAATAAAATTGTAATCTATAAGTTCAATAAAAAAAAGTCGATTTTTCCGGTTCTTACAAGATCAATTCCATTATAAAAGCTGGTTCCGCTTTTATGGCTTGGTTTGGTTTTTAGGTTTTCAGTACATGCAAAAACAAAACTGAACCAGAAATTCGACTTCTTAAAAAGCATAAAACCAAACCGTTGGTTTTGGGTTGGGTTTGGTTATGTCGGTAATTTCGGTATGGGTCTGTTAAGTCGGTTTCATGCACACCCCTAGAGTCAAGTTGGGTTTAGCCAAAACACTTCTGTCCAAATTTATTTATATTTAACTAGTGTGCCATGTAAGACTACATAGTTATACTTTTCCAGTAATAAAATGATTTAATTAGCATGTCATGCTTGACCCATTCAATGGATTTAACCCCTTTCCTTTAAGCAATATTTGTTATAGTTTATAGAACATAACCCAAATCTGCCCATTCATTTAAGTAGGTTGACAATTTCCACCTCCACAAATTAATAAAAAAAAAAAAAAAAGCTTATCATTGCTTAAGTTGAAATGCAGTTTGTTTTAGCAGAAGCCAATAAGTTGAAAATTACAAGAAAAAAGGTATATTCAGCACTGATAGTTCTTAAATAATAATCAGTGTTTTAAACCAGAAGAGAATAAGGGAAGCAGCTGACCAGGTCTATATGACAATTCTATGCATTCAAGCAACAAGTCCACAATGCTCATCGTATATGCAGGGTCTCCAGTTTCTAGTTTAAAGTCCTTCACAGCAGTTAGCAGCACTTTAATCTGCATGTAATAATGATTGTATCACATTAGTCATCTTGGTGTAACAGAAAAGAAGTGTATACTCTCAAAAGGTTCTTTAAAAGGAAATGTTGAAAAACAAATATACTTCAGCAGGATAAAATGTGACAATTACCAGCTGATGTTTCCTTATGTACTTGGCCGTGCTTCCATTGTCATTAGCAATCAAAAGACCAAGTATCTACACAATAAGATGGCAAACAAAAATAAAACTAAAAACTAACTTATAAATGGTGAAACAATCACAAAACAACCATGTTTCCTCTTAAATGTCTCAAGATATAATTCAATGATCACCTGCATTGCATGTCTATGAAGCTGAATACTGTGCAAGGGTATTAGACCTTCTTTATATCTTGAGAATAAAATTAAAGATCCATTGGCAACCATTTCAAACAGCAACTGAAGTGATTTGTCTTCAATTAAACTCTGAGCAGCTGCAGGATGATTTGCCAATGCCTTCATAATATGCACAACACTGCCCTCTACCTTCAAACATATAAACATTTGTAAGACATACTTATTCAATTATATGATAAAATAAAGTGAAATATAAATGAATGGATAACAGTATTAAGACATAAAAACATAAAATACCTCAAGCCGTCGATCCGGACCTGTGCTGTCCATAACCTCCGGCTCGTCTTCAGTGGAAGCAATTTTTTGATTTGTAAATATTCCATCAGAGCCCAAAAGTGCATTCAGAATATGAACTAGACAACATAAGATCCCAGAATCAAGGAGAGATTGTTTATCGATAGGCTGCAAACAACATTGTATAAAATCATATTAATAAGATTTTACATTTGACAAGTTAAATATTATTTGGCCTAGAAATAGGGGGGAAACGTACCCCGGATACAAGATATTCAACTGCCTGCAAGAGATTTGACCCAGGCTGAATTCCATCCTGCAAAAATGCAGATAAAATAATCTTATAGATTGATAAGATTGATAACTTTCAAAAAAATAAAGAGAGATTTGAAGGCAAACCTCTGTTATCTCAGAAAAATAACCTATTAAACTTTGGATCTCCAATGATCGTAATTTGTTGCTTAATCTTAACTTATCTATATCGGTAACAAATGCTCTACCCACGGCAAAAGAAAATACGTGCGTCTCTACTAACCTGTAAATCAACAATACTTGTAAGATCAGAATAATAACTATGTTTATACTATATCCAAACAAATAGTCGATGATGTAGTATAATTGAAAGTTTTAATCGAAGCAATAGGAATTGCATTTCAAAAAGTTTAATTCATTAGAAATCGACAAAACAAAAATGCTTTTCAAGAACTAAGGTAACTTTCAAATCTCTAGATTTTTCATTCATAACTTCATTGAGATATCGTATTGACGTTACTAAGCTATATAAACACTAAAAGGTGAAGTAACATGAGCTGAAATGCTGAATAATAAAGTTAAAAAAAGTCTACTTTGGGATAACAACAAATGTGTGTGCAAACAAAAAACAGTAACAGTTATAAATACTATGGATGAAGTAAGGTAAAGAGGTTTCATACATGGTAATCAATTGTGCTACATTAGAATTTTGCTTTACAAATCTACAAAAGATGTCGACGGTCATATTCAAGGCCTTTTCTTTCTCCTGCATTGTAAAATACCATTATCAAACATGTCTACATTTGTCAACAATTTTTTAACAAATAACAAACTATAAGGTAAATTGTGTGCACAAACCTCCTCTGAAGATGACGATCGGAACTCTTCCCAATGCCTCTTGAAGTCCAATTCCAATTCATATCTGTCTCTGAGAAGTGAAGTGACAAAAGTGAATCATGGCCTTTTTAACGTATACATTAAACATCAAATGAAAAAACTGACTAATTATAAATATGAGAGATAGATGGTTTAAGTTTGTGACTTAGTAAAGGTAACAGTAATTGTGAGATTTAGAAAGCTGTTTGATAGAGAAGTTCATCATTTCTGTGTGTGTATGTTTGTTACTCCAGGATAGTTAAGGGCTTCAATTTAGCATAGTTTCTTCAAATAAATAGTTAAATACTATATCGCCAAAAAGAAATGCTTATGATTAGGGTAGCTCAACCAAATAATTTTCCATTTAAATGTCGACACAAAGATTCTTTTTCGTTTCTTATTTAAATACTTAATCTCATTCTCGGAAATATTGTGCTCTAACTAAAACGCGTTTAGAACTTCTAACACTAAAATTAACTCATTTCACGAACAAATTATAACTCCTCAATTACACAAAGTCGATGACAATTATTTACGATCTTACATACGAAATCTAACATTTAGATCTCAAGAGCCAAACATATCGAGAGAAGAAGAAAAAACATTAAAAAGCCGCTTCACAGTTTCATCTTATTACAAGAAAATACCACATTTATCATAAGTGACCACTCACAAAAAGCATAGTAACTACACTTGAGTTGCGTAAACTTTCCAAAAACCGCACAACTAAATTTTCATTTCTTATAAAGAATTCATGGGATAAACAATGGATCTTAAAATCAAAATATTACAGTAACAGAGTATGATCAGCTGTTCAATATATTCATAAATCATAATTTCATATCAACTGAGTTAAATCAGATACTTATAAACGAATTCCTTCTCAGATCTCAACAACTTAAACCCTAAATCCATTAAAACACTCCAAACTGAATCGGTAAACTTAATTAAGATGAGGAAGCATGAATAAACCCTAACCTTGGAGTAGAAGAGGAGAAGTAATTATGCGATGACGATCCCGCACTGTTGATATCATTATTATTATTATTATTATTATTTATGGGTGATGGAGCGGCGGATGACGAAGGAGATGCAGTGAATCCAACCTTCTCCTTGAAGTCCTTAAGCAATGATACCCATTTCATTGTATTATTATTATTATTATTAACCTCTCATCCAACCACCGCCGTAAAATCAGATCCGTCAACTGAATTTCAATAGGAAGTCAGCTGCTGATCAGACGGAGTCAACGAGTTAGGGTTTCGATTTGAACAAAGAAGAAGAAGAAGAATGCTGGTGGTGGTGACGTGTGCAGTGAGATTTGAGTATTGTATTGTGAGCCCTAGGTCTTGATTGTGATTGTTGTTGCTAGACGGCAACTCGTGATTTGGTCTGTGAGTTAATTGTTTGTTTGTTTTCTCTCTCTGAAAAAAACTTTGACAAAGGAAGGAAGGAAGGAACTGCCTGGTAAAACTAAACCCTTTTGCTTTTTTTTGTTGTTCATCTTCTTGGTTCTTGCTTGATATTTTCAAAAGGGAGTGATATGTTTTAGTCCTTGTAGTATGTCATATTCACAATTTTCCACCCTTTCTTTACATTTCTTTTCATATAAACTTTAACTGGTATTTAACTCATACCTATGAAGTGGTATTCTCCCTAGGTCTGATCGGTTAGGATCTCGTCGGGTCTTACATGGTTTATGTAAGGAGCAAATGGGTCATACTAGCGAGGTGTTGAAATTAACTAGGTTAGATCCGGTTTGGGTCTCGTGGATCTTACATGGTTCATGCTAACCCCTGTTAAAAGATTAATAATGTCTAACAAATGTTTTAAATCAATCAAAAAAACATAAAAACGAATCTTGATGCGGGCTATATAATACGGATTTTGTTTGATCGTAGTTAGTTATGTTCGTCATGATACTGTTCCGGAGCAGGCACTCATATAATAATCGATTTTATAGCTATATGCGTGTAAAAATAATAAAATTAAAAAAAACAACCAATAAGGTAATATGTAATAAAATAAAGAAATGATAAATAAATAAAAATAAAAGAGGGGTGGTAGTTTGATTTTCTTCTACTTCACAATTACCTAAATACTAAATCGCACCAGTTTTTATGAATGTAAAACTGGGTGTAGTAGAATGCCACAGGTGGCGCCCCATAACGATGTAGCTTGTTTTTATTGGCTAACACAACTCCTTCCCTCTAACGCCCGCCAATACGCTAACGCATTCGCCCGTAGCACCCCAAACCCTTTGGTGCCCTGGGAATTGAAGCCTATCGTGTTTCACTATAACTAGTCTAATATAATAAAAGTATAGTCAAACTACATATAAGGGTTAAAATGTTGTAGTATAATGTATTTATATTACAAATAATGGAGAGTATAATATTTCATAAACTCATAATTATCTATGTTTTTCTATGGTATTGAATTACATATGATTTTGTAAATTAAACTTATATGGCGACAATTTTAACGGGAACGAATGCAAAAGACGAGTAGTCCATTTAATTATACATGTTGGTGTATATAGAAGGCGATAAATGAAACAACCTTCAATGGTGTCGATCACTATAATAAAAGAAGGCACAAGAAAATTAATGTTCCTTTGTGTTAAAAACATTGGCAAAATGGTCGGGTAAGATTTGAAGGAGTGGTTTATTTTTCATTTTAAATAATTGTTGTATAATTTTGATGTATGTTGTAATCGGGTGTTACACTGGTGTTTTGTAGTGACTAGTCACATGCTGGTTTCTTGTTATTAGGCTGGTCGCTATGGGGCTTGGTTGGGATGGTTTTTGGGGCACGGTTCAACCAAGGGCGCGGTGGTGCCCAGCAAGCCAATGGCCGGCGCGGATGGAGAACATAAGATGGGCCCCCCTCAAACGGCTATATACCTTCGTTCCAGACAAAACCCATCGATTCCTTTTCATAGATCTGAATAAACCGGAGATGGTCGGAGGTGGTCGGAGGTCTTTGTTTTGGCAGAGGAGATGGTCGGAGGTCCAGACAAAACCCTTTTCATCTCAGATTGCTTCCTTTTCATTGACGAGATTGAGATGGAGATGGTCGAAGGACTTTGTTTTGGCAGAGGAGGGATGAGGTTGAGTTTGATATATAGAATTTGGGTGTTTAGTGTTTTGGCAGAGGATGAAGATGAGGTCGGAGGTCTTTTTTGGTTTTGTGGGATTTGGGTGTTTGGTTTTTTAGTAAAGGGGCTTCGAAGCCTCCTCACCATAGAGGGACATATTTGGCGTGCGGCTTCGAAGCCCTCAGTGCCTACATGGCACTGACGTGACACTGGGAAGGGGCTTCGAAGTCTCTCACCATAAAGGATAGCCTTAATAAAATTTGAATGTTTAGTAAAAAAAAAAAGGAAAATAAGGAGCGCATGCACACAACACACCTTTTGGGTGGTGAAGCTTTGAGTTTACTTGTAAGCTAAGATTTATTTGGTTTTAAAAGGAACAAACTAAAAAAAAGTTATGAAACCTTCATAAATGGTGTTTTAATAAAGGTTCTAATTCATATAAATTGGACGTGGCTTAATGGTTGAGTATTCGCTTTACTAGTGAGATGTAGGGGGTTTAAATCTTACCATCACCAATTTATATGAAAGATATGGGGGATGAACCTGGCTTGCCAGGGTTCGAGTCCTGATCTCACCCAGTTTTACCGACCCCTCGCTGTCGTGTCGTTTGGCGGGCGTGGGGGTCGGGTTTTATCAAGGGAATCCCTCAATAGGTGTCGATCGGCGGGCGTGGTGGGTAGGGTTTTATCAAGGGAATCCCTCAATAGGTGGACCGCTAGGGGCTCCGTCCCTCCGGACTAGTGGCCGGCTCAGGCTACCTTTAGCCAATGGGGGCCGTGCACGGAGTACCCGACGTTACTTAGTTGGTCGTTCAAAAAAAAAAGAGAAAATTCCCAAAATAAGCGTTTATGAAAACGTTTTTCAGGTTTTATGTGTCATTTGCAACAAATTTCCAAAGGTATTATAATCTAGTCGTGACGAGTAGTTTGTATAACCAATTAAAAATTGACACATGTCTTTAAACTAAGCATTACGAGCATATCTACTAGCCATTTACTCGTCACGACTAAATAAGTTTTATGCCTCGTAATCAACGTCCACGAGTAATTCATAAGTTCTTTAGTCGCGACGAGTAGATTGTAAGGTTAACTAGTCGTGGCGAGTTAACTACTAATAAACTACTCGTGTAGGGAACGTAAACCAGATAAACTAGTCGTCGCGAGTAAATGACTTATGAATTACTCGTGGCGTTGATTACGAGGCATGAAACTTATTTAGTCGTGACGAGCAAATGATTAGTAAACCTGCTCGTTACAGTTAGTTTAAGGGCATATGGCAAGTTTTAACTGGTTCTACAAACTAAGCGTGTGTAATCATAAACTATTCGTCACGACTAGTTTATACCTATTTTGAGAATTTATTGCAAATGACACCTAAAACCTTAAAAACGTTTTCATAAACGCTTATTTTGAAAATTTTTCAAGAAAAAAGGTTATAAGTCTAGAGTATGTTTATAATATAAGTCAGGAAAAAAAAATTCTAGGTATTGTAATTGCGTAACTGATTAAAATATATCATTTTTTATTTTTTGATTAGTATTAATTTAAAATATATCATTTTTCATTTATCAGTTGGTATTAAAGATAGATGTACTTTTCAATGTGGTGTAGTGGTAAGAATCTTGGGTTTATTAATGGAGGCTCAAGTTCAAACCCCACTAACTATACTTTGGAGGGGACATGAGTGACTCAATAAAGAAATACTCGAATCTTTGTGATCTCCGGTTCGATCTTGAGAGCGTCCAAGTTTAACCATCAGTTGGCGTTCAAGCGGGTGGGTTTTCCCCGCTACTAAAGATAACCTGGAGACGCTTAAGGGCTCCATGCGGCTGGGTGAGCCACCTGGGTGGCTTTTTGTCATTGGATGACCCCATACAAAGTACCTAGACAATTCTGCTTATTGGTCGTTCAAAAATATATATACTTAATTTTGAGTGAGAAAGAAAATCATGACGAAGATGATATTAGTTGTGCTACTTTTATTCATAAACGTTTGAAATGTGATAAATTTATACGGAAATAGCATAACTCATAAGATTTCAACCAGTGGCGGATTTACATAGAATGGGGGTGGTTCCGTGGAACCACCCGAGTTTCGAAATAATAGTGTACTTTTATATAGAAAATATTATAGGAACCACCTTATAAATTAGGAAGGAACCACCCTATTCTCAACCATAATCGCTGGTCTGCTGGTAAAAATTTGGTTTTGTACGTGTGAGGTTACGGGTTCGATCCGGTTTTGATGTGTTTTTTTTGAACTTTTTTTTTTAATTAAGCCTATGTTCACATTCATTTGTTAAATGCTAATTACTTGTTCTAGTTAATTGTTTTTTATGTTGTTAGTTGTTAAGTTATTTGTTAAATTTAGTTTTAATTTGTTAGTTTTTGTTAGTTTCTTAGTTTAGTTTTTATGAACATCACGAGATATTTCTAAAGAGAACCATCGAACCTTGGATCATCATCTTCAAGTAGTAAACCGTCAAGAATAAATTTGAATGATCTTCCATGGGATCCTTCCGAAGGGCAACCAATTTCATCTTATCACCAAAGCCAAAAAGATGAAATTAGACGGACATATCTACTTAGAGGTCTTTTATTATTTTATCGTATTTTTATTGTGTAATGAACTTTGTTGGAACCATCGAACCGACCCGAACCTCAAACCGACCTGAAATTTTTTTATACCCGACTCTATGAAATTGAAGCATCTATAAGTAGTGCACCACCCGAAAAAATTTTCTGGATCCGCCACTGATTTCAACTGAATCAACTCAATAAATATGTCATATGTGAACATCATTACATCAATATAAATTCAAAATAAAATGCACATTACTACAAATGTTATAAAAACTACCTACAAAACTATAAAAAATTATAAACTATGCATTGAATATGTCATACTTGGAATAAATATGATTTTCTATTTGATATGCTTTATTTATAGACTTGCTTTTAAATTCCAATATTATAGAATAGAATTTGTAACAGATCTCGTTAGTAGTCTTCGATGGTGTAAACGGACCTCTTGGAAATGCAATGGGTTTGTCAATTGTCATCCCGTTAAATAGTTAAGTTAGTATCCCAATATTTTACGACTAACTGTGTATACAAATAATAGTGAAGTGTCAAAACTGCAAATTAAAAACTGCAGGGTGTAATATGAGAGTATTTGATAGTGTAGTAGCCATAAATAACCTTTTTAAAAAAATTCAAATTGTGTAATGACCAAGTCAGAGAATCCACGCCTCTAGAAGTGCCACGTGTTATGTTGTGATCTACTGCAAAAGACGTGACGCCCTCACATGATTATTTTCTATCAATTCGTGCTTTTGGCTTTTCCTTCTTTTTCCTTTTATTTTTTCCAAGGACCACCAAATAAAATCCAGTTATACACATAGACAAATAACAGTTTTAACTGACAGGCTGGCTACTTAAAGTCTTATATTTTAACGTGTTTGTTGCCAATAGTCGTAACTAACAAAAGCTTAACTACGTTAGTCATTAGTCGTTGAAAAAACGGTTTTGCCATAAAACTCAACCTTTTTCACCGTAAAAGTCAACATGAAAACCACCACCACCACTGACCACCACAAACTAATGAATAGCCGTCGGTCCTCGTTGTCGGAACCCTAATTCGTCGTTTAAGTGGTTGGATGCTTGTCACACCGTTGCCCATCAGGCCATCACCATCACAGAGTTGGCGTGACCCTCTTCTTCTACTGTCGCTGACTCGTTATTGAAAATGTTATTTTCTAATAGTCCATAGTTACAATTATTTAAATCTAATTTTTCTTAAAATAATAAAACTAACTATACAAATTTTATTTTATCAAATGATTTCATCTATACTTATAGCTGGGGTAACAACATTTTACATACTTGTAAATAATTAGATGTCGGATTGTTGCGTCTAACATGTTTTATAAATGGGTAATATTCGAGTTGACTTGTTTAACTCGTTTACTTAAACATTTTGACCTGACAACCTGTTTAATTAAACATATTTAACCATTAATATGTGATACCGAATTATAGTCCACCAATCTGATTAATATGTCTACAACTCGATTACTACCTACCAACCCGTTTGACACCTAAAGATCCTAGGTTCAAGTCCCGGCTAAGTATAAAATTTGTCGTTCAAAAAAGTAATACAAAAGAACAAAATTAAATATTTCAAAATTAATAGAAAAAAAAACATAAAACAAACATATTTATCAAGTGAATATAAAAGGAAAAAGTAAACGAGGAATTCCATATTTACATCTGCATACATACACAAGACAAAAAGTTCAGAAAATACCAAAGCATGAACATTAACCACAGAAATAGAGATGGGAATAGTAACAGCAGGTAGTCGTATCGAAAATGAGTTAAAACAAAAATAGAATACTTTTCGTATAACATCAATAATGTTGCGGTTCGAAATTTGTAGTGAAAAATATTGAAGCTGACTCACACATAAACCAAAAACCATAAAAATGAAAATTGATACTTGTACAATCTTGTTTGGCCGGTATTAGCTTTTAATAAAGTACACCACCAGTTCGAAACTTGTAGTGAAAACATATAAAAAAAATATATCAAAACTCACTCATACAAAAATTGAAAAGCATAAAAATAAATAAGGGCATGGGTACTGATGTTATTCGATAGGCATCCGTTCGGTATGCTACAATTACATTATCGACGGTACGATACAAATTTTCGATATATATTTTTTAATTTTTTTGTGAATTTACGAATCACTCATAATCACTTTTCACTTAACCATTTTGTTTGTTTTTTTTTAAATATTATTTAAAATTAACAATTTTAAAGCAACCACGTATCGTCGCATGGTCGTTGAAGTTACCAATTCAAGCACATACAAAAGCCGCTTACAATTTCAAAAGTTTTAATTTCATGTTGACTACAAGAAAATTTACCGAAATGTTGACGAAAGAAAAACATTGATGTGTATTTAAAACTTTTAAACATATTAATAAACACAAGTTATTTGAGAAAATCAAGTAAAATGATGTGTTATATTCTTTAAATATAAAATATTGATAAACCTAACACTTGTCAAAGATAGATGAATGGCTAAGTTACCATTTATTTATTTTAAGTTCTAAAATGTTAGCTAAAACAACCGTATGCATTGTAAGTAATTTTTGTCATACTTTTTATAAATTCAACATTGCTATAGGTGTTGCTAGTTCAAAATTTTTAAAAGTGTAGTATACTTAAAATAGTAAAAGATCAAATTATACAAACCGCTCCAACCAAATTGTAATTTTGTTGATATGGTTTGGATATAGAGCCATTTTAGACGTTTGTGGCCAATATTTTCTAAAACTAATATCCAATCGAATTTCTCAAAGTATTAGGTTAAACAATTGCATCCAAATAAACTCTATTTATACATGACATGTGATGATTTTGACACATGGTGATGATAAAAATGTTTAGTACACATGATGACATTAATAACAACACACGTCTAATTATTTATTTTGAATGACTACCATAACCTATTGGTGGTTCCTATACGCCCACGATCGCAGAGTGTGTTCAGGGGCGAAGGATAGTTGGGGCCAGGGGTGGCGCCTGCCCTCTCCGTTTTTTTGCGTATCAGTGTAAATTTACCCGTTTCCGATCAACATTTTTTATACGTAGTGTAAATTTACCCGTTTTCAACCGATTACCTGATCCCGGCCCCCTCCGTTTACGGGATTTTTAATGCGTATTTTCGTCTACTCCCCTCGACATCATCATCCAAGCTTCGCCACTAACTGTGTTGGATAGTCCAAGCCCACCAAGTTTTATTATAAGGAAAATGTGTCACCCGGGAAAACACAAAAATAATCATACAGATAATAAAACTATAGATATACATCTACTTGTGATTCTTATCGATTAAGGTTAATATTTTGTTAATTATAAACCTAGAACCCTTATGTTATTACTTTATTAGTAAAAGAAGTATATATTTTTTAATAGTTATCAATAATAAAATATTATTTTGATCACCAACACCAAAAAGGAAAGTTGCTGTTGCTATCCCACTAGCATGGATTGGGCAGGCGGGGGTTGATGCTAACATTGTCCTTTTTCGTTTGTCAAACGTGATTTACGGTAATGGAACCGTTGATTTTTTAAATTCATGTTAATAAAAACAAAAATCTTAATTAATCTTTTAACATTAAATAAGTTAATTAAAAATTTTTAAATTGTATAATATTTTTAACGTGTACTCAAAATATTATTAACTTCTTTTTTTTTAAATATATAAAGGACTGAACGTTGGAACATTTTTAGTGATTTTACAAGAGTATCCACAATAACAAACATGTACAAACCGCCACATCAGCGTCACGTCAAATTCCAAACTTTTTTAAAAAAACCCACACTTTCTTTCATAACACCAAACCTCCACAAATTCTACTAAAAATATTATATTTGTATATATAGAATATATGTATATATGTATGTGAGTTGGGGACCCACAAACCAAGTCCTTTGCAATTTTTAGACACAAACTTGAAGGACAAAGAAGGAAAAATTGGAGTCACAATGGTTGAAACTTGAAATGTTGAAGTTTGTGGATTGCCACATCAGACAAACCACACCCACAACCATTGCCGTTGTGGGTGCTCTAAGTGAATAATAAGAATGCATATTTTTGAAAAAACTGCAAACCAAATAAGCTTGTCAGGTTATAAAATCAAAACATTAAAGATTCGTTTAATAGCCAACTTTTAATATGGAATTATGAGAACAATATAAACATATGTAATATTTTAAGTTTGATACATAAGAAAATGATTCAAATAAAAATAAGGAGTTTACTAGAACTGGTAAGAAACCAACATATTTTTGACATGTGACATTACAACATGTGGTGAAAGAACAATTATAAGAAACTATGTCGGTTATAATAGTAAAAGAGTATTCCTAAAAAACTATTGACGGTTTTTTATAATTTTAAATCTTAATAATTGATTGATATGATCCAATTACTATGATTTATTCCTAATTTTCATTTAAACTACTTATTTTTAGGATAACCCTTCCCGATACATAATGTAGTTATATTGAATATATAACTCTCTTTTGGTGCATACAACATTACATGCACATGATATTATGATAATATAATTTCGCAATTATCTATTTGAAGTTATTTTATATTGGCGGTGCCTTTTAAGAATAAAACCATCACTCTGTTAAGTTAGTTAATCTTAAAAAAAAACTATTTTAAATTAGTTAAAACATGTTATAAAATAGTTCGATACTCAAATATGTTAAAAGTAACGTCTAATATTAATTTATAAACGATTGCATATAAACCTAAAGAAGAACCATTATTTGTCGCATAACACTGACACCTTCTCGTAAGTTAAACACATCCATAGATGAGTAAATCGAGTAAATAGTTATATTAGCCGATTAAACATCAAGAAAAATCCTAAACAAGTGTTGTATTTCAATATAATTTAAAACGTATTCGAATTTGGTTTACATATTACTTAAGGTAACACCTGCTTAGAAACCTAATAATGGATTACTCCAAAGCCCATCATAAAAGACGTGTAACATTCACTTAAGTTGGAAATATACAACATTGAAACATGAAGCATTTAAGTTCAAATAAATAAGAGTTGTAGGAGTAACATTGAAAATACTTTAAACCTCAAATCGTGCATGTTTGATTCCTTCGACATGTTCACGATCGACCGTATCTGTTCACGTACATCAAATTAAAATAAACATATGTCATTTAAATAATATTTTTGCGTTTATTATTTCAACATTTTGATCCATTCACCCATTTTAATATTAGACATTATAAATTTTTAAACAACCATTATTATAACGAGTCAATTCTTTTGTTCTTATTTAGTATAAAAAAACTCAAGCTAGATTTAGTTAAACCTTTCTCAGATCGTATCCCTTTTAAAAT
This sequence comes from Bidens hawaiensis, assembly GCF_021521415.1. Taxonomy (NCBI): domain Eukaryota; kingdom Viridiplantae; phylum Streptophyta; class Magnoliopsida; order Asterales; family Asteraceae; genus Bidens; species Bidens hawaiensis. The sequence continues at coordinate 107,373 of NW_027495720.1, read as the reverse complement.
AATAAAATTTAATTTTCTGTATAATTTTAAATAAATTCACAGACTAATTTGTTTAATTAAATGAGTTCAACATATTAACTCAACACGACATATGTATTAAACATAATTTGTTTAATTAAATGGGTTCAACATAGTAACTCAGACACGATATATGTATTAGACAGATTAGATATGACAGCTCAAAATTTAATTAATTTTATATCATATTTTCGTAACTATTTTTGTTTTCTCGTCTAAAAGTTGGTTTCTAGAAAAATATATTTTACTAAACATTTACGCACATACTAAAAGCATAACCCTCATATCATATCATTTGTTAGCATCTATACCGGACGACGTTGTTTATATTCATTTAGCTTCTATCATTTATTTATATCAACATTGAACGCATGTTAATCGAGTAAATAAACGTGCACATAAAAAGAATAATAAATGGTATTTAACTATCATAGCTTGATGTTTATTAGTGCAATGACGAATTCATGAATTTTTATTAGGAGCCAAAATGGATTTGAGTTATTAACGGACTGTGTTAATCTTTTGTAATTATGGTATTATTTGGGAATGTTTGGGACTGAGTTTGAAAAATACTTATTGGCTTTTTCAAAAAACCATTTTGAAAAGTCAGGATTTGAGGTTTTTAGAATCCTACTTTTTAACCATTTCAAAAGACTAAAATAAAAAGGATTTTTGTGATTGACACACACATTTTGACTTATTGGTTTTTTGAAAACATCAAAAAGCTAATAAACATTTCTCAAACTCAATCCCAAACATATATCAACATGTTTTAGAATTATCTTATGAGCAATGGTGTGCTTGTAAAAATAAAAAAATAAAATTGGCATTCACATGTTTAAAAATCGTACATACAACCTTCTAAATATTTTAACCCATTTATTATGAATAGTTGATTTCGTTTTTACCCGATACTCAACCCGCTCATATTTGTATGTGTATGTGGGTTTAGTTCTCTGTTCTCCTAAGTTCAAATTCCACTCCCCTCGCTCTTGTACGTTTTCCGGTTTTCCCTTTCTTTTTTGGTTTTTCTTGTTTTTGTTTTTTAGTTTAGTTATTTTCTTTTTTCTTTTTTTTTGGTAATTCAGTTGTTTTATATATAAAAAAACTATTCTTGAAATGTTTTAGATCCCAATTTTTAATTCGTTTACGTTATTTTACACTCATTTTGCTTAAAATTTATTTTAAAGTTACTTCTAAATTTATTTTTTGAAACTTCTTTCGTTTGCTACAACGAGTGCATCAAAACCCATCAAATTCTTGCGCGCATCAACAGCTAGTTAGTATATTAAACTTATATTCCATCAACAATCAATGATTTCAAGGTTACAGTAAAAGTTATAACTTTGTTTTCATTTGAAAAGTTTTATGAGAAACATATATGTTTGTATATTAAAATTTTCTTTTCTGTTTTTGTTTTAAAAAAATTTCAGCCAGATGACAAATCTTCATCCATCCAGTAATCCTTTCATATCCATATATGTCATATTCCATCATCCAGTTTATCCAAATCCACAAAATGATGGATCAGATTGGATGGACATTCACTGGATCACATGATAATATTCATTCTTATTCTTAACACCATTATTCTCCGGCTCTCAAGGCCATAACTTGGAATGCATATCCTTACAATTGTTCTCTACGATTTTTCACTTTTTCGAAATGATCTATTACATTTTCTAGACATATATTCGAAGGGCCGGCCCATGGCCAGCGAAATAAAGATAGGGCTTTAGGTCCACACTTAATTAAAACCTCCAAATTATTAAAAAAAAAACATTACATATACTTAATCGGCGAATTATAAACAGAAATAACTATTGGTCTAGTGGTAAACCCATGTGTTGCTTATTGGTTGGTCACAAGTTTGAGATTGAGACTGGTTATTAACATATTTTTTTGTTTTGTTTTTTAACACAATTGTCTAGAAAAAGCCACAAATCTCATTTTGATTTAGGCCTCCAACATCATTGAGTCGGTCCTGTATATTCGTAAGTAACTTTTTAGGTTTTAAAAAAAGAAACGAACTAAAACGGTATGAACTGAACGGGTTTATCTCACCGCACCGTCGTGCCTTCGGACGAGTGTTCACGGGCGTTGGCCTCTGGTGAGGGTTTTTCCCGGATCAAAAAACGAGTGTATCCCGATATGATGAATTTAGCCAGTAGCTCATTTGAATGCTTCATCTGTCATTAAAGAAAACAGTATGAAAATATATAAGCTTTTGAAGTCTTGGACATGAATAATGTTGGGCTGTTACTTGGGCTTTGACCCATAGCAAATAAAAAGTAGAACCACACATCACACACGTGAAGTAGCATAGAGCACACAAATGAGTTAACTTAAAAAGTAGCATAGAGCACACAAATGAGTTAACTTTAGCTGCTACATATATAGCTGTTATTAATTTAAGCTAGAATGTTACTAGCTGAATTATTTTCTATTTACTTTAATGAATCATAACATTGATGTTATTAGTTTTGTTACTACCATGATGAGTTAAACCCTTTGACTTACTTAGGTTTAGATGACTCGTCAACGGCTTTGATTATTCGTATGATGTTTACGGCGATGTTTTTGCTGGTTTTACGATACTAGTTCTTTTGATCTTCAAATTTATGGATCTTTTAAGAGAAATGCGATATGTAATGAACTCATTCATATCATTGTATGTGATTGATAGACAAAACGAGCATTAGCCTCCTGTTTGTTTGCCAATATATGTATCAATGTATGTTGATGCATTTTGAATAATTTATCAGGAATTTGCAGAGTGGTACATGTCTATTGTCTAATGGACTGGCTGGGTGACTAATCGGACCCATGCAGTTTGTGTTGAAAGGAAATAACTAATAATACGCCGTTGACTAACCTTCGGGTGCCTAAGTAGGGGTGTGCATGGTTCGGTTTTGGGCTCAAACCAAACAAAAATCCAAAAATTCAGTTTTTGAAAATCATTTGGTTTAGGTTTTTGGTTGTTACAGTGGGTTCGGTTTTGGTTTTTTCGGCTTGAAATTTTGGGCCCAAAAAAAATGACCCGGAATAATGAATTTGGGCCTAAACCTTTTTGTTAATAAATAATTAATTGATTGTTGAATATCTGGACCTATTATTTCTGTGCCACACCATTTATTAATTTGTTATAAATTAATTAAAATCAGTTTTTTCGATTTTAGTTGATAGCAAAACTGAAACAGAACTGAATTGTTTTTTTCGGTTACTTCAGTCCAGTTATGCTGGTTATTCAGGTTAAGGTTCGATTATATCGGTTTGGTTACGTTGTCGGTTTCATGCACACCCCTACCAACCCAACAACATAAAAATTATTAATAATCTTACCAAAAAAATATCCCCTTTATACATTATACTATCCCTAATTCCTAAACCATAATTATTAAAAAATTAAAATGACCAAAGATTATAGTGAACTTGGACTGGTAGGTATCACATGGAATATGATCCAGTACTAATATTATCTGGGCCATTGATCCACTTATCTTCCTTTCCATACTCATGAATTCTGCTCTGATCTGTCAGTACTTGTTGGTTTGTATTTTTAGTCATTCTAACTTAATAATAAAAAGTTAATAATAATATACCCTTCAATATTATACTTTGTTTTTTCAATATTAGTAACACAGAAGTTAAATTAATGATTCTGTAGATATAGTAACAAAGAAGGTTGTCTTCATTCCACCTTTTTGAATTTTGTTTTCTTGTTTTGTTTTAGATAAGGTCCGGTCCAGAAGTGCTTTTGTTCTGATTTAAATGCTTACCTAGCAAACATTTTATGATATATTTGGTGAACAAATCGATTTCGTGAATGTACTTCTCAGAAAGAAAGTATTTTGCATGTTGTGCACGACAAAATCTTTCATGTACATGGTATGTTAATATGTTATCAATTTGTATGTAACGCTTTGTTCTGTTTGGTTTTTTACTTTTGGTGGATGGTATTCGTTTCGTCAGGTAATTTTCTTTTATTTACTTTAAATTAATATATGTTTAACAGCGCTTAACTGTGTAGTGTAATTCTTGCTTTTCCTTGAATATGTTACTCCAAACAGTGTGTGCATTGGTTTCTTAATAAGAACACATGAAGGTTATGTTATATCTAAAACGGGTCAAAGTTGCCAAAGTGTATTTTTAATATTATAACCTCTGGTAATTTTTACTCAAAAACTTATATTATTAGTGTAATGATATAATGGTTATAATCATATTTAAAGCATAGATTGTTTTCCATCTTTTTAAAAGCTCAATCCAATCTAATCCGACCTGTTTGACCCACACTCTAAAATAACAAGTTTCAACCCCAACAGGCCAAAATAACCGTTTGACCCTGCATTGCCCCGTTGGCTTAAAAGAGTTTGATTTTCTTATAGTTCAATTTTTTTTTCATAAATGAGACTTGTGATCTATATCAATGCCTAACACATATTTTCTTCTCATGTTTGTATTTTAATATTCTATTCAACTTCATGCGCAATCCACACTACAATTCACGCACTTTAACAAAATATGTCTGAGTTCACGAAAAGCAAATTATCATTGAATTCAAAATCAATCTTGATCAAGACAGGCTTTATTCTACATGTTCAGTACACATGCTAACGTGCTTTATATCTTATTGCAGACATTCAAGATTCAATGGAGCGAGTTTTGGGAGTTAAGTTTAATGGCCCAAAATTCATAAGTGGAACGTGACATCTATTGATACCGACTTGTTTAAAGAAATTGGTCCCAATATGCAATTCGATTCGATTCTCACACACAGGTGTAACACTCACTTTTGTTTTCTCTCAGTTTAGATTTAGTTTCATATCATCTTCACACATGTTTTGTACTTTTGACTGCCTATATTCTTCTCTTTTTCCACAACTCATGATTGATCACACATGGCAACTTTGCATTACATTCGATTTCGGGCCAGCATTTTGTTTTTTTTACACATCAATGCATATTGTTCCTAATTCGAAAGTTTTTGATTTTATTAGACATATGAAACAATAAAACTTAAACTTCAACATGAGCTTAGAAGGGTTTTTTTTTTTTTTTGGGGGGGGGGGGGGGGATTAATGTGTGTTTTCCAAGTGATTATAAGCCACTTATATCTTTAAAAAATTTAACATTTATATTAATAATTAGTTTCTTTTACAAACTTGCTTACTCAAACACTTAATGCAACTTTAATATTTCAATAAGCAGTTAAATTTTGTTTCATCTAGTTTATGAAAACTTGAAAATATGAATACCTATCAATAAAGCAGTACACATTTACACTCACTGCACTCGGCCCGTTGTCGTTTTCTAGTCTTTTTTGGGGGTGTCGTCTCGTGTTATATTCCTCTTTAACTTTTCTTTTAACATCCATATCGCGATTCAAGTACTTAAAGTTGTGCAATTTGCAAAAGCAGTCGGTAATTATTGGGATTGGAAGGTAGAAAAAAAGAAAGTAGAAACTGTGAGAGATGAGAAATCATCTTGAAAAATGAAATGAAGTGCAAGTTTTGTAAGATAAAGAAAGAAAGAGTACATAAAACTTTTGGTTTGTCTGGTTGATATACAGTCTTTTATTGTAGGCAAATAGTATGTAATGTACCTTAACATATGTTTCTTTACTTTCTAAAAGCTTTGCATGTCCCATGAAACCCACATCCTACTTTCCCATAGGACCACTATCCCACCCTCAATATGCTCATCCTTTACACCGTTTCTCTAAACGGGCCGGGTTGACCCAAAATGCAAAGTTTATGTAATCATTTTATTCATCCGTGACGTGTGAGATTTGACCAAGAAAGTTGTGTTCTATCCTCGGTATGATCACCCGTTACACTGTTTTCTGAAAACGGGCTGGATCGAGTTCAGTTAACCCAAAACACTGTTTGTACAAATTCTTAGATTATTAATTGTAAATATGTGTTATACGGTAGTGTATGTTATATCCCACCCTTAATATGCTCACCTTTACACCGTTTTGTAAAACAGCCCGGGCAAAAACACCCTGTACAAATTTTTTATTTTTGATATTATTAATTTGTATTAATGAAAACAGTTATATGCGATGAAAACAGTTATATCATCATCATCATCATCGTACTCAGTATATCCCACCAATAGCAAAGCTATGGTAGGGTCTGAGGAGGGTAAGATGTAGACAACCTTACCTCAACCCCATAGGGATAGAGAGGCTGCTTCCGGTGAGACCCCCGGCTCGATAGTAGTTTTGCATCAAGCCTTGGACATAAGACACATAAGACACAATCATCGGGACACCGGCTAATTGGTGCATGTACCGTTGTCTTTCGGCTATCAACGCCACCACATGATGCCTGATTAACCTTCCGCCACTTTTAACGTTATTTTCACGAGATTAGTAAAATAACGTCAAAATTAGCGCAATTTTACTTTTGCCCACCCAAGGGTTCACACATATATACATTATATGTGCGCACCGCAAGCAGGGCGTTATATGCCATCCCCAATATGCTCACTATTTACACCATTTTCTGAAAACGGGCCAGGTTGGGTTCGGTTGACCCAAAACACTGGTTGTACATATTTTCAACTTTTATTTATAAATTTGTATTGTGTGCGATATGATGAAGAAAGTTATATTATTCCACCGTCAATATGCTATCTTTTACACCGTTCTTTGAACATGGGCCCGGTCAGGTTCGGTTGACCCAAAACACTATCTGTACTAGGTTTTCGAATTTTATATATAAGTTTGTATCATGTGAGATATGATCAAGATATTTATATTTATCTTGAATATGCAGATCCTTTATAACATTTTATGAAAACGGGCCGGGTCGAGTTTGGTTGACCCAAAACACTGTTTGTGTAAATTCTTTGATTTTTATTTATAAATTGTGTTATGTGAGATATGATCACGAATGTTATATTCCACCCTCATAACGCTCATTGTTTACACCATTTTTTGAAAACGGGCCGGGTCGGACAGTACAAATTTTGCGATAAATTTTTGTTGGGTGAGATTTGATCAGGAAAGTTAACTTCCACCCTAAATTTACTGTCTTTTACACCATTCATTGAACATGGGCCGGGTTCGGCTGGCCCAAAACACTGACTGGATAGTGATCTCAAGCCATGTTACAACACGTTGATGAACATGGAGAGCCGAAAGCGACAATCTGACGCGCCTATGCCACGTAAAATGGATCGGTATTCGATATGTGGGCCCACTTGGAGTGCACGGAATTTAAGAAAGAATTGTCTAGCTAGGAAGAATGTTGTGTCGGCCGTTGACATTGTTGGATGGAGTCTTTTAATTAATTCCTTTGTATCATTTTCGTTTTGGCACTCACCATAATCATTCTCACAACCGGACGGACCACCACTTACTACTTCCTTTATATACATGCTCATGCTCACGCTTACCCTTAGTCTTTCTTTATAAAAGGAAAGGAGGCTAGGCTATCTTACTTTGACATTGATTCCATTTCTTTATTGTTTTTTCAATTTCCAACTCCTTAATTATTCAAACTAGGGGTGATCATAAACTCGGTAAGATTCGCGAGACCTGACTTGGATCAAACCTGGTTATTTACAACAGGGTCGGTTCTTGGGTCCTTATAATACCATTAAACGGTTCTGGGTCTGACCATTTTCTCTTTACATAAACCAGGTAAGACCCGAACCAATTAGACCTGATTATTTACAACAGGGCAGGTTCCCTAGTTCCTTAGAATACCATCAAATGGTTGGATTTGATTTGTTTGCACACCCCTAAACCATATTTTATTATTTACATTCACATGTGGGACCCTAGGATTGTTGGCTACATGATTTAAGGATGTTTATGGTTATATTAGTATTAACTACAACTTTGAAGAAAACCAAACTGGCCAGTTTACTGATTTTGACGTGCAACAATTTGGTATTTAAAATTGCGATACATATGTGATTATAAAATTTAAAGTTTGAAGTTTAAAATGGGACCGACCCATTAAAAAACGAACCATCAAAACCGAACTATGAAATGAATAGTTTGGATCTTAAATCAGTTGACTTGCTTTGGTTTGGATGGTTCACTTCTAGTTGTATTAGTTTAATTGTTTTTGTTTACTCGTATTCACATTATTCAATATAATTTTAGTTAATTGTATATTGTTATCAGGTATGAGACTATATCAAACTAGTACCTTACCGGAAAATACCGATACAGAAAGATTGAAACCATATAACGAACGGTCGAATACTGTACCTAGGGCCGGTCCAACATTTTTAGTGGCAAAAAGCGAACTCCTATATTGGGGTCCTTTGTAGGATTCTTTTTATTTTGCTTACGGTTCTAACATGCTAGAATATTCTAATGAGTACCGGTACTGATTATGTTCTATCAGTACCGGTATTCTGTAAAAATTTCTCAGTGTTATGGCTTTTTCTAGATTTTTCTTTATGTGATTTGAAAAACAACAGTTTGACACTGAAAAATATGAACTTTAGTCAAAATGATTTTATGAATAATATTGCTATCCTATAGCTAAAAAGTCAAATAAAATGTTAAATTGAAGTTTAAATTCAAGAAAATTAAAAAAAAAAAGGAAATTATGATACGATTGGGAACTCAATTGCAAACTCGGTGGCTCAAAAGGGTATTTTCTTGGTCTACAGGGGAACTTTCGGTATTACCGAAGCTACTCATGAAAAACTTTTAACTAAAGTAGGCCGTTTTGTATTTACTTTTTTATGGTCTATCTAAAAATTACATAGCATAATATCGTGAAAATTTCTTTTGTTTTTTTACTTTGGGTCCATGAGAAACTTAATACTTTTAACTTGTCGAAATTTCTTTATATTTTTTCAAACATACACTTTTAACAGTTTAATGCATATAGAAAATAAAAATACAAAAATCAATTTTGACTGGAATAGTGATATATTATTTAAATTTTAAGGTTAAAGTTTTTACATGTTATATAGTCTTCACCTGAATCCGTTATTTTTTTTTGAATGACGACTCACACATTATTCATAAATTACATCAATAATATATCTCATGTCAGGATCTAATTTTAATCCTGGTCTTCTCTCCAAGAGGCGATAGCTTCAACCACAGACAAGGACGTGAATTCGTTAATTGGTTATACAATGATATACAATCATCACATTTAGACATGTATAATTTTGTTTAACGGGATACAAGAATTGAAGTATTTTGAGAAACAATTCACAATATAAAAGCACAAACTAACATGATGTTTAAATTCAAGAAAATTTCCAACAAAAGAGAAAAAAAATGTACATGAAAATTATATGAGAAAATTTGGAACAACAGTTTGCACTTATAACTTGTAAAGGGTCTTTCTTGGTCTCCAGGGATAATTTTGTCATTTCCGCTTTTGGTAAATTACCATTTTACCCTTTACGACTAAAACCATGTTGTGAACACTTGTACTTTGAGCTTTAACAGTTTCCCCAAGCTTCAGACGCGCTTGTACCGAACCCTCCATCGGCTGGGATCTCTATGCCCCCAGCGTACGCTAGCATACCCCTAACATTCACGTTAGCCTCGACCCCACCACCATGATGGTCAACCTCTTGATCCCCGGTCAACCCAAGAAAATCCCGGGTCAAACGGTCAGTCTTTTGCCACGTGGCAATATTCCCTGACGTCATGCCCAAGTGCTAGTGGTATGCCGGCATGACGGCAGTTGTCACGTGGGCAAATTCATCCATATCCAACCCGCCCATTGTGGACCCCACATGGTCTGCCACCGCACCCACCGTCGCAGCCTTTTGCAGCAGTGCAGTGGCGGACATGTGACCACCACCGCCGTGAAATAGCGGTGGCGGCCTGGAAATGATCATCATTTCCTTATCGTGTTCCAGGTAATACGGTAAGGAAATGGTGGGAATTAATTGGTGGGGGTGGTGGATGGTTTCGGGTTTGATTCGGGTCGGGTTGGGGTCCACCCAAGTAGGGTTTAGGTTGTGGTTGAAATGAAAAAGGGAAGAAGGGGGGTTTTGTGAAGATAGTTGAATGTTGAAGGGGGTTTGTGTAAGATTGGGGATAATAGAAGGGTGGTGATTGTTAGGTATTGAAATTGCAGCTGCTGCAGCTGCAGCTGCAGCTGAGAGTCTGGCAGTTTCTTCAGCCAAGGCATCACAGAAGGCTCTGTGAGTAATGAAGCTACCCTTCCTATAAACCATAAATGTAGTAAATAAATTAGAAAAACACTAAAATTTTAACTTGAGACTTTGCGGTCTCCGGTCCAAATTTTCATGTCTCCTTCAATGCTAGCTGAGCTAAAGCTTATTGGCGAGAGGAAGTCTTTCTAGGTTGCATGCTAAATATGACAAATGTTTACGTTCTTTTGTTGGTCTACTAAATTTTATGGATTTTTAAGAGCCACATTACTAGAGTAACTTCAAATATGTCATATAACACTGTTCTTTTGTTGGTCTTTTGTTGTGAAATCTGATTACCACACATGAGCTCCATTAAAATACTATGACAACAACTTCAAATATCATAATTAAGAAACAAAAAAAAAAGACCTGTCATATAACACTGTTCTTTTGTTGGTCTTTTAACCACAATGTGTTTTGTAGGTTTTAAAGAATATTATGACTCTATTGAGACAAAATGAAGTCATAATATATTGGGAAGACTTTGGACACTTTTAGATAAACCCCTTTTAATTGTTCCTCAATTATAAAACACCCAAATTTCTAAAAGTAGAGGATATTATATTTAACAAAGGATATAAGAATCAATGGAATAGTAGCTGAATGATGTGGTAGAAAGCGTAAAAGCTAAAGCGCCTATTCAATAGGCCCCATTCAAACCTTCCCTTTTACCCCACAAATCCAACTAAAATTTTCTTTCTCTTAATTCATGTTGATTAAGCATTAGGGTTTTGTTTGATTACTATATTTGGAAAACTGATCATATAAGAAATAATCTTGTCATTTTTTAGATTAAACAATAAATAGTTTATTTTCTTTATAGTAATTAGTGACGGATAAATTTGCTCGTGGGATAAATATTGCAAAAGTTTTAATGGGAGTTTTAAGTTCGTTTATAAACATTTTGGAAACCTCAAAGTAAGAAAAATTTTAACCTTACAAATTGGTTGGTAGTAACAAATCTTCATTGAAGTGTACATTTGATGTTTTAAAAGTCATCAATAGCAACTAAGTTGAAACCGGTAACCGATGGTTTGAACATGCCACCATGATATGTTTGTGATGAATATTTGAATCACAAATGTTGCCAATATAGTTAAATTTGTCAGAACAAAAGAGTTTGTATTAACCATTTGGGTTTTAAAACACAAATTTCATATGTATCACTTAGACCAGCAACACGTTACTAATAATCTAATAATGCAAGATTAGTCGGAACAAATTCATGATATGTGATGAGTGAGTGAAAAATGTTTAATATTGTGTGTTTTAGTTAATTATATATATATATATCTTGAACACGATTACTTTGAGATCTTTAATGATTGCAGGTGTTCAGTGCCTAAACGAGCCAATCCGGAGCTTAAATATGTGTTGTGGAAGCTTTTCGATGAAACTGAAGGAACGAGAGTGCAATACAAGGGAGAAAGACGAAATTTGGTCAAATAAGAGTTGGCATACCATACGCTAGAATCAGCGTACGACAAAAGGTTTGGAGTATGACTTTGTCATAGTTAGCGCATGATACGTCAGACTTGGCATACCATACGCCAAAGGAAGACCTAATGTGAAAAATTCTGAAAAAAATCACTATGTTTTAGGGTTTCGAGAGCAATATTTTTCTAAACGTTTTTGGGTTACCAAGGGCAAATTTGGACATCTCCAACCATCTCAACCACTTCAGGTGTAGGTTTGTATAAATTGATTGTTTTTGTGACTTTTATATATGATTGAATTGAGTTTTGATTTAATCATTTGGTTAGTCAAGCTTTACATTTTTCTGGGATTCCAATTTCCTATAAATCAATTGATTTGTGGTCATAAAAATTTGGGATTAAATTTTTATAGTCATTGAACCGTTTACCTTTGATCATTAATTCATATGGGGTTCTATACAAACTAGTAATTAGGTAGACAACGTTTAGTTGTGTCAATTCGTCGGATTAAGTTATATGATTCATCAACCAAACTAATGTGTCTAATAATTATTTAACGAAATTAATTAACGAACCATGTCTATGTGGTTACCATGAGATAGGAGTTACAATTTTACAGTTCATTGCATTACTTGAACATGAAGTGTAGTCGATCACACTTTTCTCATAATGATTTGTGACATTCGTCATTTTTTCGGTTCGATTTGTATTCATATTTGTATTGTAAACCCGATCCGTTTTGATTTTTGGATCTTCAGATGTTAATAAAATAATGAATTTTATGTTATGGTCATGTTTCACACTTGTAATGATGTTATGTCACTTTTTCTTGTCCTTAACTCGCTTAATTCGAACTAAAAATCGATTTTAACAAGTCCAGGGGCCCAAATGGTAAATGTGAAAGTTCTTACAAAACCCACCCATCGTGTAGAGCTACGGGGGCCTCCAAGGCTGGTCGCGTATCGCGACTAGTCACCAGTGTACAACCACAACAATTTTTGTTTTGTTGTTCGATTTTGTTCGATTAAGGTTCGAACTCGTGTTTTAACCAATCAAGACTCAACTCATAATTATTCTAGAACTCCCTGAACATGTTTTTATCTCTTGTTATTTATTTAATTCAAAAACTATTTAAACAAAAAGAATCAAGGTGCACCGGTTTATTCACCAGACAAGTTCAATGACCCTTGCCTCAAACCTTAATCCTTCCCCATAAGTACCCCTTCAATCTCAGCCATTTCTCCTGCTCATCTACACCTTCTTCTCCCAAATTGTTTGAACTTACAAGTTGTTTTAGCTAGTTTTGCTTAAGTTTGACTTTAAAAGTTAACGGAACCGAATCTTGTATTTCAATCCATTTCGGGTAAATGTCTATGATATTTTTAGTTGTTCTAAGTTATTTTATCTCAAGAGAACCATTTTCATCTTTTGGTAAGGTTTTTGAACATTCAAACACATATTTATCAATTTTAGACCCGTTTGGTTGTTTTCGGGAAAGATCACTTGTTTAACCTTTTATTTAAGTTTAGATATGGAACTTTTACTTTATTTTAGTTATATGATTTTGGACATGTGGTAGCCATCCTCGGTCTCATACCGAGTCAAGGACTAAACCAAAATCGAACACTCGTTTAAGCACTTTAATTAACTTTGGAGCAATCATGTTGCATGCAACACTTTATATCTGAGTTTTTCTTTGTATTTTAGTTATTTTATAGTTGATATGGAAATGTTATAATAAATCTGGGCTTGAACCCAAGTTTCAAATAAAAACCGAGTAAACCGAACACTTGTCTTAACGAGTTAGTCAACATTTAACCCACTAGAAGATCAACCTATCTTTTTTGTTATGTTTTACTTTATCTTACTCATATTACTTAGGATTTTTGGAAGTGTTGGAGCAAACATTGTCTTAAACTAAGTTTCGGGTAAAAACCGAGTAAAAAATCAAACTTCTCGTTTTAACGAGCCAGTCACCGTTCAAACCACCAAAAATCTTTCCTAACTCTTTTAACTTATGTTTCATTTTATAATTTTTATATTTCTAAGTTTATGGTGTGTTGTAATCAAACTTGGTTTTATACCAAGATCGGGTCAATGTACATTCGCTTAAACCCGAGTTTGAGACTTTAATCAATAAAATTCTCAAACTTGTTTAAGCTACTGATTTTATTGAAGTGATTCATTTATATAAATATAAATATTATGGTAAGTTGGATTTGATACTTTATCAAGTCCCGAACCGACTAAACCGAACAAAGTTTTAAAAGTCGGATCTTGATGCTTACATTAGCGGGATTGTGCACACATGCACTAAACAACTCCCCTATGTAAAACTTAACAAAGATTGAGTAAAACTAAAAAACAAAGACCTGATTTCATGTAAATCTCATTTTATTATATGCTTACTTTGTTTAACAACATTTTGTAAAATATAACTTAAAATCCTGAAAACTCAATCCTTGTTTTTATGAACTATTATACCGTTTATATTCCATCTTCAAGACTCAATATTAACTCAAGGTCTTTCAATATATGGCACACACGATAAACCGAACCATTGGGATCGCTTACTTGAGCATTTATTCTAAGCTTTTCTTCATCAACGTCACCTTTTCCAAGTAAGTAATTTCCTCCCGTTTTTTCTTTTATACTTTGGGGATAGCTTGAACACTTACTCGAACAAAAACGATTTAAGACTTAGATCCTCAAACCGCAAACTCTAGGTTATGTGTTGCTTATAATAATTGCTCGATTATGTGTTATGTTTATCATATGATTAATTGGTAAATGGTTATTATTTTTGTTCCTCATCCTCAATAAGCATGATCAAGCGCCCCTCCTTGTAGTTTGGTAGTTTTTACCTATTAGAAATGAGTCTCATTTATTTATGATTTATGCACCTCAATTGTTGCTTTTATTTACGGTACGTTTCACATATGAGTTATGGATTTTTGCCTCATATTATATATGTATATATACAAAATCATGGAATTGCTTGCCAACATACGTGCTGACGAAATAGATTTTATGCAATGCTACAGGTTTGATAATTGATTGATTGAAGACTGAAGACGTTATCTTATTTTGGACCGATTAGGTTATTAATTAAATGAACTATTTATTTTCCTTGTACCTTGTTTTATTTATATGACTAAGATGTGTTGTATTTGAAGTTGAATGAATTGAACGAGTTATTTATATATTGCCACTTTAATAGTGTCATGTGAATTGAGCAAAAATAGTCGCCCCTCAGCATGTTCTGCCGTTTTGGTCGAGGTGTGAAAGATTTTATAACTAAAGTAATCGTGCTTTCATAATCAATTCTTTAAACGACTTAACATCGTATGTCCGTTTCAGAATAATCAATTGGTAAAACATGGTTGTGAGTTATGACTGACATTTTTCACTGATTCCCTATGCATTCAACACTTTACTTGCCCTTGCTAGCATAAGTAGTATTATAAATGATTTTGTTTGATCTATCGACATCGATCAATATGTATTACGATAACAAACAACCTAAATTTCTGCTGATGAAATAAGTATCATGTACAAGATGTGCAATAATTAATGAAATTTAAGAGTAAATTTTGAGAGAGATGTATATTCGTCGTTAAAAAAAGAAAAAAAAAAGAAAGATATACTTTACTAGTAAAGATTAATAAATAACACATATATTTTTTATTTTCAAAAATAGAGAAAAATATATAGCCTTTTTTTAATAAAAATTGGGCATTGTTTAAAATCGAGGTTGACCTAAAGTACATTGCTATTGCCGGTAGGGGGGGGTGTGTGGTTCGGTTTTGTGTTTAAACCGAACCGATGACCAAAGTTTGGTTTTTTATTTGTTTAGAACCGTTCAGTTTCGGTGTTTTTGGTTTTGGGTTTTCAGTTTCAATTTGGTTTTGGATTCAGTTTTAGTTTTTTCATATTTGCTAATCAGTCTATTAATTGGGTCAAAAAAATCAACGAAAAAGTAATTCAACAAATCAGTTTTTTTGGTTAAGTTCCCTTTTTTCGGTTTTTTTCCGCAATGCACAAAACCGGTATTTCGCATTTACTAAAAATTAAAATTGAACCATCGGTTTCTAATTCAGTTTATTTATCTTTTATTTATTTATTTATTATTGTTTCAAGTTAGTTTTTTGGTTTCATGCACATCCCTTATTGGTGGTGCCTTTTTATTTCTTGGTTTACATTAAAGAATGCAAAGAGAGAAAAATAATGATCAGCAAACACCCTTTTCATATTTATAAACTAAGGTAAACTAAGATAAGCTAGAGCTTGAGACTCATGTAATAAGAAAATATTAAATTCTTAATAATGAAGATTGATTAATTTGAGATAGGATATGAGTGAAGTTAAGTGTAAATTACTAACTAATAGTTAAATATGTTTAAAGTTACTTATCTCCCATAAATTATTATATTTAATTTAATACATGTAATATATTATGTTTTATTATAAAAAGAAATGATATATGACTATATGAGAAGTGACAAAAAGAATATTAATCTCACCAAATTATGACATGTGTCGCAACTAGTTACTTTAGGTACATAAGGATTGTAGAGGCGGTTCTGATAATGATATGTTTTATATAATGTAAATTGTAGGTTTTGATTTCCTAATTTATGGATAATTGTTGAATCGCGTAATGAGTCCATTTTCATACTAAAGTATTCCGCGTATAAACGAATTCAGCAATTGGATAAGATCGGAAGTAAATATTCAAAGAATTTGATGTTCCTTCTATGTGAGAATTCAAACAAATTAACTGTTTCAAAAAGACCAGATATTTCTTCTTTTTTAGGAGTCAAACTATCACAACGATTCTATTAAAACGTGCAACCCTTCGTGATTGGGTATGATATTATGTGGGTATTATAGATGATGGTAACAACTGCTTTGCAATTATCATTTGTTTAAGTGAGAAATATGGTATACCATAGGTAGTAGCTCTATAGTTATTGATGGCTTGTCCATGAATAGCAACTTAACCGGTCACGCTTGTTATTGAGTAGTCGTTGCTAAACACCATGTTCGCTAGTTTTCTACCAAATAGCAAGGTTGCTACAATCTTTGGCTACCTGATCATAAGATCATTTAACTGTTAGCCATCACAGTCATAAATGACCAGTCTTCGGACCTCGTCAAGGGCCCCTGGAAAAACCGATTTTTTTTTTACAAATGGTGTGTATTTGGGACTACTAATCACTTGGGGGGTGGGGGGGGGGGGGTGGCTTTGTTTTTTAATCACAAATGGGGTGATAGTTTTTAATAGTGGCGAATAAGAGTATTGGCATAGGTGTGTAAGAGGGTTGTCAGGTGAGAGAATCTTATTTGTATTGGTAGTGGCGAATAAGGTAAATTGCATTTGATATTGGCGAATAAGGTAAACTGTGTTTGATAGTGGCGAGTAAAAATGAGGTCACATGACCAAGTACAATTAGCACTTAGTATTGGCGAATAACCTTATTACATGACGTGGTATAGGTCTCATACGGTTCTATACGTAGCAGACCCAACACGTAGAGACGTAAATCCAAGGCGGTATCCAAATGATGGGGGAGGGTTCAGATGCTCGTACGTGAAAAAAAAAATCATATATATTATTAATAGAGTATTAATTTTATTAACTAAAATTCTTAACACCTTATTACATGCAGGTGGATGGATTGAGCCAGGTATATCAAACAGCAAATGAAGTTCCTATTAGAGATATTGCCGGTAGATACATCGAATATGCAAATGTCCATCACCATATTTTAAGGTTATTCGCCAATAATAAGTGCTAATTGTACTTGGTCACGTGACCTCATTTTTACTCGCCACTATCAAACACATTTTACCTTATTCGCCAATATCAAATGCAATTTACCTTATTCGCCACTACCAAATACAAATAAGATTCTCTCACCTAACAACCCTCTTACACACCTATGCCAATACTCTTATTCGCCACTATTAAAAACTATCACCCCATTTGTGATTAAATAACAAAGCCCCCCCCCCCCCCCCCAAGTAATTAGTAGTCCCAAATACACACCACTTTTAAAAAAAATTTGGAAAAACCCCATGGTCTAGGGGTTTCGCCAGGTTCCTTAGTACTCTAAATCTTTATGATTTTGAACGAGTAAATCTCGATTACCCAAAATAGTTTGAAGGCACTAAAATCACTTAAATATAATATCAATACTTTATGTTAACAATTTAACGATCAAGTGATGCAGACAAATCGAGCATTTCTAAAAAATGATAGATGTAAAAAATAAGTGGATCAGTCACAAAGGAAGGCATGTAGTCATAGTCAGGTGAGTAATATAATATGTATGTGTGAACAATAATCATTATTTGAAACAGAGAAAAAACATTGATTGATAGGTTATAATAAGGAATCTGAACTGCTTTCTTGTTTATAATAATTTTCATCAAGATTTGTTTCATCTCTCTTGTTATTCTTTTGCAATAATTCCCATGCATGATATCCCCATTAAACAGTATAAAGTTGATCTTATACTCATACATATCTCCCATTCCCCACCACACCAGAATTATATTTTGGAAGCTGTCTTCCTTGCCTCACCTTTTACTTATATTCCAAACCAAACCCAAAAGCCAAATACCAACCAAAAAGCCTTAATTGCCTTTTGATATCCAAACTCAACACACTATGTGGTCATATTGACATGATACCATACCATTCAAATTTTCTTTTAACCTATAGAATGATACACATTTGTAACATGAATATAGATGTGGAAAAATGGATCTAAATTGTTAGTATCAATAAGATATCATATAATGAAATGGGTAAACTCTATTAAGTGTATATATTCGGAAATCAATTTTCGAATGGTGTATATAGGGGTGAGCATAAACCTGGTAAGATCCGCGAGACCCGTCACACCTTAACTCGTGAAACCTGCTTATAGTTTAATAGGGCCGTCTCATGGTATACAACATATGGAGTTAATCGGGTCCCAGGTCTAGTCCGGTCTAGCAACGAGTTTGAAGGAAAATTTGTGAATCCGTTTGTATTTCGACTCAGTCGTACAATCTAGTTGATTTATTGTTTCATTTTGTTATATTCTTTATAACTTGATTTACTTTAATAGTTGGATGCGGACTGGTCGGTGAGAGACGCCCAATTATGGTGTACACCCTTTTTTTTAGTTGAAAATACACTAATATTTACTCACAATTAAGATCATTTTCTAACTTTAGACGTGTTAAAAGCCTTTAAATTATGAGTACTTTTGTTAGTTTTCTTTTAAAATAAAATAAAATGGTTTTTTTGACGGCGGGATTGATAATAATATGTTTTAAAAGTTTGTTGATTGGATCTTAAGGCATGATTATCAAACAATTTTCTTTCCGAATTAAGAAATTAGTTGTAGAATTATTAACCACCTAAAAACAAAAGATAATAATCAATTGATATATTCGGTGTCTTGTATATTTTCAGACCCGTTACTATCTATGAGATATTTAGGCCTACATGCATATTTAGGATATTCACATTTGATCTCTCGTTTAAAAATAAGAATCCAATGTCCTTGTTTTTTGTTTTTTTCTTTTTTTTTTATTTTCCTCTCATTTTTTGAAGGTAGCTTTAGGTAATATTCATTTTTCTTTTTAACTTTTTGTGGATAAGATTGGTTTTATGCTTGAGTGATTCAACTTTAGGTACAAAATAAAAGCATAGTTCTTGCCACTTGATAGATACTCTTCCTAAATACACCCTTTCTATTTAATGTTATATATTATGTATCCAAACAAAATCATTTTAATTTGCTTTTATTGCTTCTTATGTATCTCATAAGTTGTAATTATGAATGTTAATGGTTGTCACAATCTTTAACAATTAATTGACGGCTATCGATAAATAAAACATGTACAATAAGATTTCAGAAGAAAGTAGCTAGGATGCAGTTTGAGCATCGAGTGTATGTGTAGGATACAAACATCATACAAAGCCCGTCAAAAGGCGCTGGAAGTTTGTGGTCTTGTGAATCACACTCGAACAACCAACTTAATATAACTCAAGAAAGCTTGATTAGAGAATTAAGACGTGTTTCTCCCATTTGCTTTTGATATAATTGGTTTCCTGACCCCCGATGCTGTGGATTTTCTAAGCAAGGTTAAGGGGGTCGTGCATAGTACATTTCGGCCCTCCTAAGTTCCAAAGCTTCGTTTTTAGCAGGATCAACTTTGCTATCTAAAAGGGGGTTGCATCGCAGCTTGTTGCATGTTTACCTACTACTTTACTATAATCGTTTTGAGATTAATGGAACGGTTGATTTTGACTTAAAAAATATATGTGTATAATGTATGTGTATGCATATGCATATGCAGAGCCTAGAAAAAATTATAAATAAATACGAATTACGAGAGTTGTTATATGATTATGAACGAGTTTCAAGTTTTGTCAACAAAATCAATAATCGGGTCGGGTAGAAACTAGTTCCTGTTATGATTGAATATTTTAGCGGGTTTTGACTAGTTTTGTTGGGTTTTGGCTGGACTGGGTCCAGGTTTTACCAGGTAAAGATGGAACTGGTGCCAGCGTGTCCAGGTACGATTTCTCTGAGAAACTGAAACTTGGTACGTACCTACGGAATGGGTATACAAGAACCGGTTACGGGTCAGGTCGGGTCGGGATCAGGAACCGGGTTTATGCCCACCTCTTTCATTGTCCTCCCTTGTATACGAAGAGACATGTCCAGGCCCAACAGACCAAAAATTTGTATGAATCTAAAATGATCACTTAATTGTAAGCCCAAACCAACAAAACCCACATGCCTTATACCTTAGTAGTTATCATGAGTCATGATTCAAACATAATTCATTGAATAGTTAGAAGAAGACAATAACAAATGATAATGACGTCAAATCTAACATGCAGAGACTTGACAGTAACACCTAAAAATCAAAACCATACCAACTTATATCCCTAATTGCTTAATAAATCTAATGGACATTCATTTACCAAATATAATGAATTTCTTGTAATGATGTATGTTTAGATCATAAGGATTTGTCGTTCGAATCCAGTACGTCGACAACTGGCAAATTATATGATCCACCAAACATATCATTCGTCATAGGAATCATAACATGTTAACTATTAGACAAGATCGTTGTCCAACCACAACCTCAACCACAAATAAAACATATTACTTTCTAATTAAGTTTAGTCTAGTAGATTTACCAAATATGTACATAAATGTTGGCCACCATGTAACATGATGCAAACTATAGCAATTTCTTGTTTATGCAAATATACTTATCCAAAAGTAAAAGACGAATCAAGAGTAGTGTACACTTTTGTTAAATAATGTACAAGTTGTTAAAGCTTGAAAGAAACAAGTACTTTTTTATATTGTTGTAATCATATAATTTGTCTCCAAACTCTAAAGAGAGACATAAGAGGTCCACACGCATAGTTAGTTAGATTATTATTGCATGCAAACGTTTTCAATTATGTGTTTACACCCAATTTTATACGTATTTTTAAAAAATGTATTTAATTGAGATTTTTTTCTTGAATATGTGCTTTTAATTTTATCTTATGCAAAACAATTTGTTTTTCATGTATAGGGCTATAAATTAGGAATCAAATTTATATAAAATGTTCATAAACCGAAAGAAAAAAAAATTGTTTTTTGTATGTTTGTTATCAAATGAATGAGCACAAACATATGTAACGTGCATTCATATACATTTGTGTTCAATAATATTTTCACTAAGGTTTGTTTATGTCCAATTTCCAAAAGCTATATACATACAAATATGCAAATTGTATATTCCCAGTAAAATAGTTAGGCATGTAAAAACTAAAAAGCATATATGAAACTGAATATTATGTTTATTTTGAATTAGATATTTTTAGCAAGTTATGTTTCATATCTTATGTTATATACAATTTAATGAATGAATATGAAAAAAAAGAAGATATAAGATATTTAACAAAAGAAACACAGATAAGAAAATTTATGTGCTTACATTTTGTGTTTATTAATTATCTATATATGCGGTTAAACATAAACAAACGAATGTTAACAAGCTATATTTGTGTTTGTCCAGTTCTTTAACCACCCTAGTTATGTATTCTGATTGAATCATGCCAGCAAATCAAAATGAGGGGACATAATGATCACCATTTTCTAGGTTATATGATGACTCAAAGGGGACCAATCATTTAACATTTAGTGACTGATAAATGTTACAGCAAAGTGAGCAAATCCTCTGATTTAAGAGAAAGGTAAAAAGTACCGAATAAAAGATAAACGTCGTTTAAAGTTTCATCCAGTTTGATAAAACATATTTATGACCACTTCACGTTGTATTACATTTTCTATGTTTGACATTGCCTGTATTTGTCATTAGATAGCTCGTAGGTCATTGTAATAGTTGTTTTAATGGATTACTGATGTTTTATCCCCATACGCATGGTTTGTATGCGTATGCGAGTCCATGCGCATGAACCATATGCATGGAAGCCTATAAATAGTTATAATCATGCGTATGGGACAAAACTTATGTCATTTTGATTTGATCACAAGCCTTGTAACCGAATTCCGTATGTTTGATCAATATAAGGTTTAAACTATTTATTTACACTCGATTACCAATCATATTAATGTTATGATGTCAATTACACACTCGATTATGGATTCCGTACTTAATCAATGTTTGAATCAATGAGATAGATCCTATTCGTGGCTTCTCTCCACGAAAACTAGATAGTTATTTTACTTCTATTATATTTTTTCAAGTCTAAGTGATATATTTTCTTAATTTCTGATTAATAAATATTAATTATGTTTGTTCTTAGGTTTTATTTATTACATAAATTGCGTTTAAAATGGCATATATTATGTGCTTTTTAAAAAATGTTAAGTGGTGATGAATGATGGGTATTTCCATGATTTAAAGATGAGATGAAAGATGGGGGTGATGACATAACGCTAAGATTACACGAAATGGTGAGAGTTAAAAGATGAGTATGGCATAGTTATTTTATATAACGTTTTTATATCTCACCATGTTGATTATATCATTTTAGAATCTTATTTTATTAACTCTTTGCATAAGTTCTCTTTATGTTGATTTAAGAAAATGTTGGAAACCAGATCGTTTATTTGACATGATAGCTTACATTACGATTCTTAGTCATAAGAAAATAAATAAGTCTCATAATTAGTTATATTAACAAGAAAGGGTTCATGTTGATTACTATGGAACTCATTGTGTGATAAGTGGATTGAACAATCATGTAAAACACAACCCATATAACATAACATAACATAACATAACATGATTTGTTTTGCGAGCTCTAGAATATGAGAAATAGATTGTAATTAAAATGATGTAAACCCAAGAAACAAAAGGTTATCCCTACAACCCAAAACAAGCAATACGTTGCTTCAAATTAATATATGGGCCTTAACATGCTTTTGTGGCTTTTAAGACAATTTAGTAAATGGGCCTTTCGGTACTTGGGCCCTATAGTTCAAGTCATGTTCAAATGACAAATCTACCGAACACAAACACTATTGATCCATTGGCCCAGCCCATTTTAAGATGAATCAAAACAAGTTCATGAGTGACCATTCTTTATTATTTGGGCTACCGGTATTTCTGTTGGACTGACAACAATATGAATATAAACTAAAAACTATATACCAAAGAAAAGGACTACTCGCGTTCCAAAACCGCAATAATTGAATCTCTGGTGCAACCGGTACAATATCTTTCAGACTTCAGATAAATCTACATTATAAGCCAAATATAAGGGACCATGATGTGACTGAACCGAGCCTAACACGAGCATAGGCTTATGATAACTCAAACTTAAGCTCAGCATGGGCCCAAGTTGTTTATTAATTTAAGAAGGTTTAATGAGGAACCACAAAAAAATAGGAAACCATCAACTCAGACTTGTTTATTAAATAAGTTTCCATTTAAGCTTGAGCTCGCTTATTAAATAAGCTTTCAACTTAGGCTTAAAAGTTTGTATAGTAAACGAGCTCCAAAAAGGATCGGGCTCACTTAAGTTGACTCAATTCAAGCGTTTAGTGAGTCGAATTCATTTATGAATCGACAAACGAACCTTTGAGATATAATGAGAACAAGGAACTTGATTTCAGTCCAAGAACATGCTTCCAATCTGATATAATCAAGAAAAAGTTAAATAAAGAAAAAAAAATCAATTCTTGATAGACTTCTGATGACATCATATCCTGAGAATCACAACAAATCTTGAATTAAACTCTTGTAAACATTAACTGTTTAGACATAGTTACGGTTCAAATGAAGTTAATAAACCGAATACCGCACCCTAAATCTGTCAAAGATCATTATCAACATAATCTTCAATCATCATCTCATGTGTTCATAACTACAAAGATAAGATAAATAAATAACAATGCAAGATCAAGATTCAAGAAACAGTTATTCAAAAGTTAAAAAGATCCCATTTTTAAACGGGCCAACGGGCTTAGGGGCCTAGTTGGGGCTCGAGCCCAAGAAATCCACATCATCAACAGATTGTTCATCAGATCTTTCACTAAACAACTCTTCCCAAAATTCATCATCCAATTCTTTCTCCCCACCATCAAATTCAAGATCATTACTTTCTTGTTCGTGTTCGAGTTCTTGGTTTCTTTTCAATCTACCAAACCCTTGAATCTCTAAAGCAAGTGCTTCAAGTTCAGACATTTGAAAATATGAGCTTTCCATGAATTCTTCAGGTTCTGATTTTATCAGCTTTGACCCGAGCGTTGACCCGCCTCCCGTTCGACTCGACTCACCAAACTGGTTCTTGATTGCTTCTTGAAACTCCTTTCTTTTACCATGTTGGACCAGTTTCTGAACAAACTCAGGGTTTTGCATTGCTTTTGCCAAGAAATTCATCATCTTTTGTTGTTTTTTCTCGGTTCCTTGTAATCTTAGCTCCATGGCCTGCAGTTGGGCCCGGTTAGTTTGTTGTTGCTGTTTGAGTTTCACTAATTCCATCATTAAAACCTGTTTTTCGTGTTTTAGATGACCGACTTCATCTAAGTTCGACTTTCCAGTTTCGTTGACTGGAGATAAAGCTTGAGAGTTTGGTGTTCTTCTTCTCTTGATGTTCTTCAAAACATGCCTTTGACCTCTTGTAAATGCTTCGTTTGCGAATTCCCATGTGTCCGGATCGATCTTCCTAAAACCCTGCATTCAGAAACCGAAGCCCTCAAGCTAAGAATTTCCCAAAAAAGAAGAAAATATGAAAAAGGCAAAACATTTGATCAGAAACTGAGACAGATAGTAACAGTTCGGTTTGATATTGAAAAATCCTGGGTCAGCTGGCTTTACTGGTTTGGCGATTTTGACGGTTTGACAATAAGTTTGTAATACATATACTGATATACATAACAACACATTCCAAAAATAGAAAATATGTATAAAATAATAATGGTTAAACAGTTGGTCTGGTTTACGTGCTCGGTTCCAAGTTTTGAAAAAAACCCAATTGAACCAAGCCGTTAAACCGCAAAACTGAATCATTTGGATCTCAAACTGGCCAAACCGGTTAAGTTGCTTCGGTTTGGACGGTTAAGTCGGTTACAAACATTTTTTTTTTGTTTTGACTTTTGAACATTTTGAGAACTTGTAAATCTTTTCATCTCACCAAACCAATACCAGAAATAGCTTTCTTCTCCAAACCTATTAAATAATATGTAAGATTAGGAAAGATAGGGGACATGAGGTAGGTAGACCATACACATAATTAAGAGCAAACCTCACAATAACTAAATAAATAAATAAAAATAAAAATAAAAAAAATTCTTTCAAACAAGAATGGATTATGAAATCATGATCATTCTAACATATGTTAATCAAAATCTTTGAAGCATATGCATCTTGAACAACTTCCATCTATTTAAGCTGCAAATTTGACCAAATTTCAAGATTGCCCAAATTTCAAGATTTTTTTTTCTTTTTTCAACACAATCAAAACAAATCTGAGATTTAGAGAAAAAACAACTTACATATGTATTGAGCTGCCTGACAAAGCTAGAGAAATTATTATGCTTAAAGTATCTTGGAAGAAGATTAGTTGAAAAGGCTTGTGGATCCAACACCACAAAGCCTTGACCACCTCTGCTCCAACATATTATATGGTCAATAGTTTGGTCATCCACCATATCATAAACCTTTGTCAAAAAAGGTGGGGGCCCAGCATTATGTAGCCCCTCCATTGGCTGTGGAGCTTGCACCATCATTGGCTGCAGTCCTCTTCTTCCACCACCACCATTATTATCACCACTTGATGGGTACTCTTCTTTAACAACTGAATAAAAAGGGTTCATTTTCACTCTCTTTAACTCACCAAAATCACAAACTATCAATCTTTATTCAAAACCACAGATGGGTGTATCCAAGAAAACAAAATTAAGCAAATTACAGAAAGATGATCACCAAGATTCAAACTTTTCACCAAGAAAACACAACCCAACAGATTAGTTATGTGTTGACTAAACTTTAAAGCAAAACCCAGAAAGAAAAATTGAAAAAAGCTCATTGAGGCAAAAGATCGAACAGTTGGTGTGCAGAAAGAAAAACCAAAATTAGTTCAAGAACAAGAACAGTTACAGTTAGAAACAGATGAAATGAATGGAATCTAATCTAAAGATGTATAATATGACATTTGGTGAAAGTAAGATTTGACAGCTTCCAGATTCATGGCTGGTGATGAGCTATCTATCTGTTTTAGGAAAGTTTTATTATTATTATTGAATTTAATGATGATTTTGGGGGGAGAAATGTAATGGAAATTGCTAGAAGGTTAAGAAGGAAGGAAGAGGAAAGTTCTTAGACACTAAACTTATGAGAACCTTCTCTTCCTTATAATATTATTTCCTTTATTATTTCCTTTATTATTTCAATAGATTCTATTATAATAATTGGATGAAAACAGATGGTGGGTGCCATATGACGAAGATGTGACATTATTTTGTATTTGTTTTTATTCTTAATTAATAATATTAATTTTCTTTTTTACAACTGCTTGTATAAAACCCGAGATTTGAGTTTGCCACGTATTTGGCACGTAGACGGTGAGGCTTTTACATTTCATATCAAATTAGGTGTGTTATGATAATGTGAAATTTGATTGTGGGTAAGATTAAAAATAAAATAAACTATATATAAATTTAAGATCTTATAAATATAGCATAAACATGGCTCGTCTATAGTAGTAGTTAAAATTTGTTTAATACAATCTGAGTCGTCGCCACAACGAACCAAACACGTGTACATTTATATATACGTTTAGATGTAAGTTTTGTTCAATTTGTTTTTGTTTCTTTACACGCATGGGTCGCTATAACAAATCTCGGTACCGTAACAAATCAAACCGATACCGACTAAGCAGCATGTGTTCGTTGCAACACATGGCTTGGTTGTAAGTAGATAATCTCTATGTAGACTTGGAGAAAAAATAAACTAAAAAAAGAAAGCAAGAAAACATTTGTTTTGTTGTTTCCGACAAAGAAGTATGATAGAATTTGGGAGTGAGTAATAAAATTATAAACCCATAATATATAGTGAGTGAGCTTAAGAATGGAAGGAAGAAAGTTCTAGACATTACTCACGAGAAGCTTCTCTTCCTCAAAATATATCTATTTTCTTTAAAAAAATCTTAAAAGATTCTACCTAAATTATTGAATAAAAACAAATAATGGGCCTTTATTATTGTCGTACGATGAAGATGTGACATTGTCTTATTTTTTTTACTTTGGCTCAAATAAATACAATTCATAAACGGTTGGGTGGTGTTAAATGTGTATGCTATCTATTTATTTGTTGTTATCTCATTCTCTAATTTTTTTATATAGTAATATTCTTTTTTATAAAAAAAAAAGAAAGAAAGAAAAGAATTTGTTTCAATGATCACAATAGAAAAAGGTACGGTACGAATTAAAGGGTGATGCATATTTACTCAAAACCTTTCATAGAGTAGGGTTGTTCACGAATCGAACCAATGCAAACAAGATCTTATTCGTGTTTGGCCTGTTTATAAACTTGAAATAAGCATGCAAATTTCTTTTAGAAATAAGGTTGAAATTCAAAATAATATACATAAAAACAAATTTTTTCGATACTAAAAATTTGAACCAAACAAATGAAATTATGAAACTGATAAGAGTTAGAGTATTTTTAAAATGATTTTATATGTATGTGTGTGTAATTCAAGTAAATTGAAGCGAACGAGCTAATCGGCTTACTTACATACCAAGCAGAAATCAAAAGAACATTTCCTAAATACTTTTCGAGTGAGCGGCGAGTTATTCGGAATCCCACCCTTCATCTATTACCCATAGAATGAACTTAAGCACAGAAGAAAGTTCTAGACACTACTTATCCGATCCTTCTACTCTTCAATATATTTTAGTTTCTTTAATATTTAATAGGCTTTCTACAAAGTATAGAATAAAAACAAATGGTGGGGCTTTATTGTGTGAAATGATGAACGTCTCACATTATTTTATTTATATTTTAATTTATAACCCAAGTGAATACAACCCACAAGTGGTTGGTCGTGACTAGATGTGCATAAATCGGGCTTTTTAAATACTTGAGTTTAGGTATAGAACCGAGTTCGGGTATAACCGGGTACGGGTATGACCGGGTATTGGTAATAATCAGGTCGGGTTCGGGTCGGGTATTGTCTCTAAAAACCATACCCTATTCATCGGGTCCGGGTAGGGTATAGAACCAGGTATTTGAATACCTTATTCTCGGGTATTGAAAAACCCATATTTACGGGTTTTTTCAGGTTTTTTCCGGTATTTTTTGGATATAGATTGGATTTTTTTTAAAAGTTTACACTTTTAGGGGTATTTTTTGGATATTTTTAAGGTATTTTTCGGGTATACATCGGGTATTTGAAATACCCGGTTTCGGGTATTGGAAAACCCCGGTTCCGGGTTCGGGTATTACCGGGTACAAATCGGGTTTTCGGGTATTACCGGGTACAAATCGGGTCCGGTTCGGGTTCGGGTTTTAGTGCCAAAATGCATACCCTATCCGTACCCTACGGATAGGGTCGGGTACGGGTTCGGGTATTGAAAAAACCAGTTCCGGGTTTTTATTTCGGGTCTGGTTTCGAGTTCGGGTTTTTTATGCACCTTTAGTTGTGACATATGTACCCCTTTTCTTTTATCCTATAATTTATTCTTCAACTCGTTACATATGTAATATTCGGATTTTCACAATAAATGGAAAGGCTTAAGTTTATAATGTCCACAACGGAATTTGATAAGTGAGATTTCGAGTAAGTGTTTCCATAATCTTCTTCTATCTGAAGAATTGATTCATCGAAATAAGTCGCCACTAATATCGACACATCTGAAAAAAGTTCGGGAGTTTCTCTATGCAATCATTTTCCTTCTTGTTGCTGCATATATCATCTGTACACATCTTCTCTTTGTTTTCGGGGCGTCTAGTGAGTTACAGACAAAGTTTGAAAATGTCAAATCTTTGATAATTTCATCATCTATGATTGAGTTGCGAAAACTTATTGATAGATGTCCTACATCTGAACCGAATTCTTTCTGGTTGTTGTGATGTGTTTATTTTATCTATGATTTTTCTAATATAACTTTATAAAAACCAAGTCGTGTTAAATATAAAACTTTGCATGTTTGCATAATTAAGTTTTAAAACCGAATCATCATCATCATCATCATCGTACTCAGTATATCCCACCAATAGCAATGCTATGGTAGGGTCTGAGGAGGGTAAGATGTAGACAGCCTTACCTCTATCCCATAGGGATAGAGAGGCTGCTTCCGGTGAGACCCCCGGCTCGATAGTAGTTTTGCATCAAGCCTTGGACATAAGGCACATAGCACTCAATCATCGGGACACCGGCTGATCGGTGCATGTGCCCTTGTCTTTCGGCTATCAACGCCACCACATGATGCCTGATTAACCTTCCGCCACTTTTAACGTTATTTTCACGAGATTAGTAAAATAACGTCAAAATTAGTGCAATTTTACTTTTGCCCACCTGAGGGTTCACACATATATACATTATATGCGCGTACCGCAAGCAGGGCGTTTTACTTTAAAACCGAATGTGAATTTAAAATAAAATCACGCAAACTTTTTCAGAGATAAGGTCATTTGAGTTCACATTTATTCAAAAAATTATAATAAAAAGTAAAACAAAATCTGGAAAAGAAAAGTATTTATGTGTAAAAAGACAACCTAAACTAATCTCACTCTCATAAGTTGGTTGTGGCTCAATAATATATCACTCGCTTTACAAGTGAGAGGTAGGGGGATCAAACCTCACTACGGTTTTACCGGCTCCTCGCTGTCGTGCCGTTTGGCGGACGTGGGGGTCGGGTTTTATCCGGTGAATTCCTCAACAGGTGGACCGCTATGAGCTCTGTCCGTCCGGACTAGTGGCCGGCTCGGGCTACCTTTAGCCAATGGGGGCCGCGTACGGGGTACCCGGCGTTACTTAGTAGGCCGTTCAAAAAAAACTAATCTCTCTCTCTCTATTCCTAAGAGAACTCTTTACAAATTGAGAACTTTGAGAACCCTTTTGGACCACTAAAAACACATTTAAAAAAATCATAAAACAAAGAATAATAAAAATTTTTAAAAGAGTTAATGGCCATTTTCATCCCTATGGTTTGCTACTTTCGCCACTTCAGTCCAAAATTTTTAATTTTGTCAATTTAGTCCTCATAGTTTTAAATATTAGCCAATTACGTTCCATCCGTCTAACGGCATCCAGCTATGCCGTTAGTTTAAGGGTATTTTTGTCTTTCTCCTTTTAATTTTGAGTTAATGGTCATTTTAGTCCATGTGGTTTGATATCTTTGCCAATTCAGTCCAAAGTTTGAAAATTTGTCAATTTAATGTTCAGTTTAATTCAGGTTTTTTTATTTTTTATGTTTTTTGTTTATAACCCTGAAGAGCATAATTCAAGCCCAAACCCATCGAGCAACCTCAAATACTGGTATGCATTTACTCTGTTGACAACAGTAATCATAACCCCCCCCCCTTATATTTAGTTTCTAGACATTTCCTAAAATCTTCTCCATGGTGGAATTCAAAGGTAAAGTGGCCAAGGTAATTCCCTGAAACCGAATTATACAGAAAAAACTAAAAATTATTTTGTAGATTAATGTATAATAGTTGATTACGACCCAGATTTTCGTTATGATATGTTAATCTCTAAACCCTAAATATTATGCATTCATCAAAGAAACGATTTTTAGTTTTTGCGTACAATTCGGTTTCACGGAATTGCTTTGACCACTTTACCATTGAATTCTACCATGGGGGAGAGTTTAGGAACCGTCTAGAAACTAAATACGAGAGGAGGGGGTGTGATTATTGTTGTAGATAGAGTAAATGCAGACTTGTTTTGGGCTTGGATAATGCTCTCTAGGGTTATAGAAAAAAACTGACTTAAATTGAAAAAAATTCAAACTTTGGACTGAATTGGCAAAAGTATCAAACCACATGGACGAAAATGACCAATAACTCAAAATAAAAAGGAGAAAGACAAAAATACCCTTAAACTAACGGCATAGCTGGATGCCGTTAGACGGATTGGACGTAATTGGCTAATATTTAAATCTATGAGGACTAAATTGACAAAAATACAAATTTTGGACTGAAGTGGCGAAAGTAGCAAACCACAGGGACGAAAATGGCCATTAACTCTTTTTAAAAAGTAAAAAAAACCAAAATTCTTATATTTCATTCCGGTTTCATTAAAAAAAATAAAAAATAAAATAAAAAAATGTAGTGTTATACACATATGTATAATTTTATATAATCTTTAGTTACGTAATATATAAATATGTATAGTATCTTTTATCTTAAATTATACACATGTGTACAAAAAAACATGTAAATATACATATATGTATATATTAAACATATGTGTATATAATTTAGCTAAAACGAGTTTTTTTATTATGAAACCGGGATGATAAAATAAGAATTTTGGTTTTTTTACTTTTTTGATTTTTGTGTTTTTTTTATTTTATGATTTTTTTTTATTTTTAGGTTTTTTGTGATCCAAAATGGTTCTCATAGTTCTTAATTTCAAAAAAAGTTCTCTCATGATCCTGATCCTATTATATAGGGGTGAGTTAACGTTCAATAATAGGTTATCGTACGTTAGGTACGCGAGACCCTGCACCACCCGATCCTAATTGCAATAAAACTACGCGGTGGCATAATTGTAATTAAATCAAAAGATACTTCTCGCACAACAGATCGTCACTCGCTGCAAGCCTTCAACCATAATCAAATCATCCACAAAACTAAAGCATAATCAAAATCGATAAACCCATTATCGCTGTAGGTTAATAATATTCAAATTGATCAAAAATTGATGATTTAATCAATCGAATTGATGTGTAAGAGGCTTTAGAATCATCAATCGATTATGGAATTGCAGAAATAACGCACTCAATCGAGCTCTGATTAGGGTTCAAAATTGTCACACCCCACTTTAGGGCCTAGGTGTGTGACCAATAGTTGGTACTTATTTTGTAAATACATCAGAGTTGCGGGTTTTATTTCAGCGGAAGTTTTTAATAAAATATTATTATATTGAAAACTTATTAAACTCTCGGGTTCAAATACCCATTTGATATTTCAAATACATTTCTTTATAAAACATAACTCTTTTATAATATTTTCAAATAAAATATCTGAGCTATCAGATAGCATCTATTGACTATTACTCCAATCTTCTATTTCCTCTTGCTTGTCTAACCTTTCTTGTTTCCCTGTAACATGGGGGGGAAATACGTCAGCACAAAGCTGGTGAATAACGCTGACTCTAAAATCTCTTTTCAATACATTTGTGAAACCAACAATAATACTTTTGTGACTACTCATTAGACGCCCTGCTTGCGGTGCGCACATATAATGTATATATGTGTAAACCCTTGGGTGGGCAAAAGTAAAATTGCACTAATTTTGACGTTATTTTACTAATCACGTGAAAATAACGTTAAAAGTGGCGGAAGGTTAATCAGGCATCATGTGGTGGCGTTGATAGCCGAAAGACAAGGGCACATGCACCAATCAGCCGGTGTCCCGATGATTGAGTGTTATGTGTCTTATGTCCAAGGCTTGATTCAAAACTACTATCGAGCCGGGGGTCTCACCGGAAGCGCCCTCTCTATCCCTATGGGATAGAGGTAAGGCTGTCTACATCTTACCCTCCTCAGACCCTACCATAGCATTGCTATTGGTGGGATATACTGAGTACGATGATGATGATGATGACTACTCATTAGGCACCCAACTCAATTGGGATAAAATTACCCTAAGTACCATGTACAATTAATTATATACACAATATCATTTCTCTTAACAGTCCCGTAGACCTTCAGAGGCATGTTGATGATATGCATGGCCTCGGGGAAATGCCGAGTCACCATGTATGTTTGGATCCAGACACATGTATACTCTTAATCAGAATGTCTGTTTCTTATTATTGTACACAAAGATTTTAAGGATTCGTAAATCCTATGCAAACATTCAGACTCAGTATAAAAGGTTTGGGGTGTATTCACCTTGTCAGTTTATAATCAGTTTATTTTACTGATTCCTGTTTTCTGATTCTTCTTCTTGCTTTGTTACCTCGGACCTATAGTACGAGAATAACATTTGTATAAATAACTAGATCATCGATCTAGCTTCAGACCTCTAGTCTGTTTTGTATAGCTTTAACCTTGATAGAAAGCATTTGTTTATAAAACACTTGGACCTTTAGTCCCTTTCTTTATTTATCAATCATATGTTACGTTTCTTCTTCAATAAGAAACGTCTATACAATATCATATTTCTTAATAATAAAGAAATACTATTTTAACTATAGCCCTCACTTAAGAAAAGTTATATGATTCTTAATCGTAATCAATGTTTGGCTATAACTTCAACTATGGTCTAAGCCATTTATAATAATAAAATAATAACTTAGGCAGAACCCCTTACCTCGCACGGGTATTCGGAGTTATATATTCCTAAGCTTATACGGGCAGCACTTCTACTCTATGCACGTCTATCGAGGCGTTATTGATCCACCTTTCTTGGCACGCAAATCGAGGCAATGTTCGGTTGTTGGGTCGTGCACGTACTTCGAGACGGAATGTCGGGTTTCTTGAGTGGCACGCACTTCGAGGAAAACACCGGGTATTGGGCACGGATTACGATGTAATATTTGTCGGGTCGGTGGCACGCAAAACGAGGTATAGAGAGAATGAGATTATAGAGAGAGAGTGGCTATGGGTGTGTGAAATGAATGTGCCATGGCCACCCTATTTATAGCCGATTTTTAGTCCCATCGCGTACCGCGATGGGCTCCTTTTCGGATTCCGTCGCGTACCGCGACCAACACATATCGCCACGTGGCTTGACACGTCTGCCACGTGTCGCCACGTGGTCTGACACATTTTGCCACGTGTCCTGGCCTGCTGCCACGTGTCGCCGGTGTGCGACACGTGTTGATGACTCATCACGGCCCATCGCGTCAGCGAGGGCCGTCCTCTTGGACTCATCGCGTACCGCGATGGGTCCCTTAATATTATTTTTTATTTTTAGTCCCTCGTCTTTGATAGCTTGTCATTTCTAGTCTAATTCTCGTTGTTCAAAAATACTAAGGCGGCTCTTAAAGCAGCTCGCGGCGATGCGAGCGTGCGAAGTGCGCCATCAAAGCGCCACATTGCGCCCAACGCCCTTCGCCATCGCCATCGCCATCGCCTTAGGCCTCGTCCTCGCCCGAGCGCGTGCGCGTCGGGTGCCACGCACCCTCCGCTAGGACCACTTGGTGCATGATATTTATAAAAGAATATTACTATGGAAAATCTCTTCCTATATGAAGAGCTTCCATTTCTTTATCACTTTCCATGTGGGATAGGATTTCATTTCCCCTATTTATACCTTAGTGAAATGCTTCCACTTTCTTGCATCCTTCCATGTGGGATGGAATTTCTTTCATGTAAGTAAACTTAACTTAGGAAATATTTGTATTTCCTTATTTTCTTATATTTTCTTATTTAATATTTTCCAATGACTTGTCTTTAATATTATTTTTGATCCCTCAATTTTCCTAAGTTGTCAAATTTGGATCAAAATTTTGGGGATGTTACAAAAATATTATGTTTAAACGTTCTGAAACAAAACTGAAAACCTTTAAACGTTCTGACCAAAAAAGAACATCTTTAAACGTTACCAACTAAGAGTTCCTTTGCCTTGTAAGTCATAAACCTGACTAGGGTACTGAAATATTATCCATTTACTGCCCGAACAAGGTCCGGCATGGACCATTCGGTAGGTAATTGCCTTTCTTTTGATTCTAGTAAGTGAAATATTTGTGATGCTTTCCAAGATTTCATCAAAAGGTGGAGCGCTTTGGGCATCAGATTCTGTACTTTCAATAGCTGTTCCCGAATTTAGGGAGACCCCTACGTTCAGATCGGTGCTTCAGGAGATCATAAACAATTTTTCACTAGGGGTTGGTTGCCCCTCAAAAATGATATTTGGATTCGGTGGGTTCATAAGGACTTCAGTTGTTGACTTCTTTTACTTACTACTTTATTTTTAGTAATAGTAAGCAGGACTTGAGAAGTCTTGTTCTACATTCAAAGAAGTTCTGGGTGTTAAAAAAAGGAGTATCTTTAAACATTTTAATACTTTCTAAGAAGTTCAGGGTGTTTAAAAAAGTTTAGAAGTTCTGATAAAGTTTAGAAGTTTTAAGAAGTTCTGGGTGTTCATACGTTCACTTGATATCATCATATTGTTTATACGTTCTACTTGTTTATTCATTCTTTTAATACGTTTTACTTGTTTATACGTTCTGTTTATACTAACCCATCTTCAGTAACATCAAGCCTGATTTACAATTCATAATCGATCCCAAGTTAATAATCAGACTGGTTATATGAATAGTTAATACGTGCTACTTGATATCATCAGATTGTTTATACTTTATGTAAATACGTTCTACCATATCGTAGAACGTTTAAGCAAACAAACATGAATGAAACGTTTAATCACTTTATATAATATCTTATTCATAAAAAAATCATCAATCAACAGTCAATTTGATAATCGATTATATTACATGAACAATATGGAACGTATTAAAAGTTCTACAAATAGGTTTATGCGAACGGCTTATTTCAGTTCAATCCAATTGAATTGGTGTTTGCAAATAGTTTAATCACTTTATATAATCTCTTATTTATAAAAAAAATCATCAATCGACAGTCAATTTGATAATCTATTATATTATATGAACAAATATGGAACGTATTAAAAAGTTCTACAAATGGGTTTCTGCGAACGGCTTATTTCAGTTCTATCCAATTGAATTAGTGTTTGCAAATAGTGTCGGTGAAGATGGTTGAATCGATGTAGCGTTTAATTAGGATGGAAACGAATTGAAATTATTTACAAGTTTGCCACTGCGTGTCTTTTGAAATCGACGTTTAAAATTGTCGCGTACGTATTGTACGATAAGTTATTAGCGTATTTGGTCCTTTACCTATATATATATATATATATATATATATGGGAGAGTTATTTTGAGAACCATGATGAGTTTTAAGAAGTTTAAAACTGAAGCAGAAGAGATAATAAGTTATTTTGAACCACACATTTAATTAAATTATATAAAATATGTGGTTGAGATTAAATTTAATTAAAAATGAAACAGAAGAGATAATAAGTATTTTTGATAATTATACAACTTTAAACGTTAATTACACATGTATAAAAAGGCGATTCGGTGTGTAAAAAATATCGTAATTTTTTTGTACATCAGTTACACTTATGTATTACACATGTACAAAAAAATTCGAAAAAAAAATGTTACGTTAGAGTTCTCAAAATAAAATCAATATATTATATATATATATATATATGTGTGTGTAATTCGAAATCTGCGATATTCTAATCAATCTGTTCGAGATATATAAATTAAATTTGATTCAAGAATTAGAATTTGGTTTGAGTAATTCAAAATTTAAGGCCGAATACATTTATAAATAACTTAGTCTAACATGAACTTCAGATTATTCAAATCCAATTCGAATAACGAATACTTGTAATATGCTCCATAGCTTTTGTAAATAAACATAAAAATATAAAATAATATGTAAATAGTTATTTATTGATTGTTGTTTTGTGGTGATTGGGTAGAGCAGAGAAACTTGTTGGGTGGACGTATATGCGGGTGGTGGGCCCATGGATTTAAGTGGGCATCACAACTTGATTGGATCTACCAGTTGACGAGATCTGATTGGTAGATATATCTACATTATTCAAACAACTACCCTCAATTTCAGCTTTTTACTTTTTTTATATATATATTTTAGTCTGATCCCTTAATAAAATCAGATAATGTCATAATATTAAAAGAGAAAATTCTCCATAATGACCCTAATGAGGAGAGAGAAAAAAAAATAATCCTAACTATATCAAAATTCCCAAAATAACTCTTAAAATATGTACTGAGAAGACGCATTTGGAAAATAAACGATCATATTTTTTAACCAGTCAAAATGTGACACGTGTAAAGGTACTGACACACCAGACGAGATTTTTAACAATATTTTTAAGTTAATTAACTTTTTAAAAAACCGTCTCTCCAGACGGTTTTTTTATGTTTCTCGTCTGGTATGTTCAAATTATTATTAATCCTAACTTCATCATCATCTTCTTCTTCTTCTTCTTCTTCTTCTTCATACCTACAAGATCTAATACCCACCTCCACGACCACCGCCACCACCACCGCCGTAAACACCGCCACCGCCATTGGGACACTCCCTAGCCATGTGACCATCCTCCCCAGACTTAAAACAACCACTACCGCCTCCACCACCTCCATAACCACCACCACCTCCGCCGTCATAACGATCATCACCACCATACCCACCTCCATGTCCTCCGCCACGTCCACCTCCATTATAACCACCACCGCCTCCACCACCATAACGATCACCACCGCCACCGCCGCCGCCACGGGTACTTCCCTGAACCGGTCTTCACTAGATTTGGTGGAGGCGGTGTTGGGTTCATTGATAATCCGCAACACTTCCAGACCAGTAATCCGACCGGCATCCTTGGTTGCTGTTCTTTGAGAATCATTGAAGTAAGCAGGAACTGTGGCAACAGCTTTAGTCACCTTGTCGTTTAGAAACTTTGAGGCATCATCGACAAGCTTTCTCAAAACCTGCCATCAATCATTATACCTCACTTAGAAGCAACACTAAACTTCATAACCAGATACATTATGCTTGTAAGTAAAGCATCTAACCATGGACATATGAAAAAAAGACTTACATAGCACTAAACAACAATCATAAGTTACACCATTGGATTGCTAATTTGAGTTGGAGCATTAAATGCAAATAAAATTAGGCTTGCAAAAAACCGAAAGAGAATTGAATTCAGGTACCTGTGCAGATATTTCTTCAGCAGCAAACGTATCTGGTTACGGTGGTGGTGGTGGTGGTGGTGGCTATGGAGGTGGTGGTGGTTGTTTTAAGTGTGGGGAGGATGATCACATGACTAGGGAGTAGGGGTGTGCATAATTAGGTCCGACCCGAAAAAACCCGAAGAACCGGCCCGAAATAACCCGATCCCGACCCGACCCTAATTAAAGACTCCAAAAATCGGTCTTTGAAATAGCCTCAAATCGGGTATTGGGTCGGGTCGGTCCTTTTGCCCATGAAGACCTAAAAAAACCCGAGGACCGATTTTACTTTTCTTAAAAAAATGCATCGTGGGCCATAACCCTAAAATAATAAGCTCCTGTATACAAAATTACAAAACCTATTTTACCTTCTATCAAACTCAACTGTATTGCATCTATCGATCATCATCAGAGGCTCTCCATTCTATCAAAATAAAGCTGCTAGTATTGCTTCTGTGGATATCTTTGCTTCACCAAATCACAAGGTTTGCATTTAACTGTTATCATCAATCAGTTATTACTTTCTGATTGATCAAATCACATATTTTTGTAATACAATGGTTGCTTTCAATACCTGTTGTGATCTTTTTTAATGAACGACAATACTTGCTGGTTGCTATGATCAATTGGTAAATACTCCAATAAATGCCTTTACCTACATATACAAAATTGACAGTAAGTTTATGTAATAATCATATATATTAATGCAATCACTATATTTTTATAAGATATACAATAAAGTATAATTATATTATACTACTATTGCTTCACCGGTTTACCTAATTAATCCATATATACATATTTATATGTTGCACGATCTGGTATATTTATTTGTTTGATATTATTCATATGTTTACATACTATATTTTTTTGTTAATTAAACGTAGATGGAGTCAACGAATGTTGAGAATTTATCAAGTGACGAATCTCACGGAAGAGATAAGAGGAAGTCCCCGCCTGTTGTTGAAATTGAAACTATAAAAAAGAAAAGTAAAACCACAAGTTCTAATAAAACGACAAGTTCCAACAACACGGGAGCTTCAAAAAAGACGGGAGCTTCTAGAAAGACAGGAGCTTCTAAAAAGACTGGAGCTTCAAAAAAGCCTAGTGTTTGGGTTGATTTTGAGAAGTTTGAGGACGAGGACGAGAAACAAAAAGCAAGATGCAAGCATTGCTCAACTGAATTGGCAGCACACCCAAGGTTAAACGGCACATCAGCGTTGCGCCGACATGTCCTTAGATGCGAACAACACCCCGATTACAAGAAAAATCAAAGCAACATATTTCTCAAAAAGAACGATGATCTTGAGGGTGGTACTTGTGAGGTCAAATCTTGGAAATTCGATGCTGAAGCTTCTGACAGAGCTCTAACCGAGATGATCATACTAGATGAACTTCAATTTTCATTTGTGGAGCGTGTGGGGTTTAGAAGGCTTATTCAAACATTTAACCCGAATTATAAGGTACCTAGCAGGACCACCATAGGGAGGAATGCCGGGGACAGATATTTAGAGGAAAAGGCGAAGTTGAAGTCTTTTTTTGCAAAAAGTAACAAGAGTGTGTGTCTAACCACTGATAAATGGACATCGATACAAAAATATCAGCTATATGAGTCTACAGCTCACTTTATCGATGACAACTGGCTGCTGCATAAGAGGATTATAAACTTTAAGGATATCACAAGCCACAAAGGAGAAGATATCGGTCGGGCTCTAATTCAGTGTCTAAAAGAATGGGGAATTGAACACTTCTTAACCATTACAGCGGATAATGCTTCGGCAAACAATATTGCAATAGACTTTGTGAAGGGTAGATTAGACAATTTATTAGGCGACGGGTGACATGTACAAGTTAGATGTATGGCACACATCATCAACTTGATTGTGAAAGACGGGTTACGTGACGCAGCGCTCCCGATTGAGTGGATAAGAAACACAATTCGATATATCCGACATTCCCCGCAAAGATTAGACGCGTTTAAAAAGTGTGTTAAAGCGGAAAGGATTGAAAGTAAGGCATTGTTATGTTTGGACATGCCTACTAGATGGAACTCTACATATGAGATGCTTGACAGGGCAGAAAAGTTTGAGAAGGCGTTTCAAGCGTTTGATTTGGCACACCCAAATTTTAGGAATCATTTTGTTGATGGCGTTCCTAAAACCAAAGATTGGAGTTATGTAAGAAAGATAAGAGATTTATTAGAATTGTTTAAGCTCAAAACCACTAACGCTTCTGCTACTAAACATGTGACTGTTAACATGTTTTATAGTGAAATGATGGATATTTACAGGCATACAAGAAAATGAAAGATACAGACCTTGAGAGTAAACTTATGGCGGAAAGGATGCAAGATAAGTTTGACAAATATTGGGGAACTAGTAACCGAGGTTTTAACTACATCCTCTACTTTGCCGCTATATTAGATCCTCGGTTGAAATTGCGGGTTATATCATTTGGCTTTAAGGAAGTATTTACGGCTGAAAATAGGAAGGATGAGACGGCTGATCAACTTAAAAAAAGGATCGAGACATCAGTGAAATTAGTAACAGAAGAACTGGAGATATTGTTTAAGCACTATGAGTTAAATTGTGAAAGGCCAAGTTCGAGTTAGGTTTCACAAAGGGCAAGTAACGTTTCAGGTTCATCACATGGATCGAGTAGTTTTTTTGCTTAGTTTAAATCGGCTGGCGGTTCTACCTCGTATGAAACTAAAACAGAACTGCATAAGTACCTTGATGACATAGAGGAGCCAGATTATGAAGGATTTGATATTCTAGAATGGTGGAAAGCTTCCTCTTCAAAATATCCTATTGTAGCGAAAATGGCGAAAGGTAAGTTTACGAGGTTACTAATATTTATTTTTTGCCAATTAAATTAATGTATCATCCATTATAACTTTTGTAGATATACTAGCTATCCCGGTTTCTAGTGTTGCTTTGGAGTCTGCTTTTAGTACGGGCGGAAGAGTTGTGGAACCATATAGAAGTTCTTTGGCCCCTTCGCTTGTCGAGGCATTAATATTGCACAGAGGATTGGATTGGTGTGTCAAGTAAGAAGATAAATGATATGGAAATCCCAACAGACTTTGACGCTATCGGAAAAGGTAACGTTACATACATTATGCACGCCCTTTTGTATTCCATTACTTCGTTTATGTTGTTTTATTTATTGATTATTATATGTATATTTTTTTTGTAGAAATTTGTGAGAAATCGGAACCAGGTCACACGAATCCCGAGGTCGAATAATCGGTGGAAGGGGATGAATATTGAAAACATAAAGGCCATTTTTATTATTTTGGTTTGATTGTTTGTTTATTTGGATTTCAATGGATAGTACTATTGTTCTTTTATTACTTACGGTTTTGGTGAATTTGACTATAAAACATTAGAGTTGGTTAAATTTGCATTCGAATATGACTACATTTAATTAAATTTGCAGCCATCAGGTTATGAATTACCAGGGGTAATTTGGGGATTGAAGTCCTATTATTTCAGTTTGATGCTCCAATGGTTTCTAGTAATTTACTATTTTGATAGTTGTAGCCAAAGTTGCAGGTCAGCAATTGGCAAACTTGCAACACATCAATTGAAAAACATGTCACAGGGGTAAAGTGCAGCACTATGAGATGACTTCATGGCTTAGATACATTTGAACTTAAATAAATTAATCTCACGAATCAATTCACTTTTATTGTCAAAATGTTATCTTTGTTTAAGAAAACAATATTTGTTTATCACCATCGAACTTTGATCATTTTTTACTTTTCAAGTGTGTAGGTAAATACTTTTTTAGCACCAGATTAATTTGTGTGTGAACTTCCAGTCCAACTTATAAGCTGCATTTTAATTTCCACTTTCGATATATTATCTATCTTACCACTCGGTTAAAAATTCAAATATTAAAAAAAAACGAAAATATATATAGTTAATGATAATTTTGGAAAACCCAAAAAAAAAAAACAAAAATCACACATTAATTTTAATATATTTTTAAAACAAGTAACTAAATATTGTTAATATATGGGTGGTAACATAACTAACCCTAAAAAAAATCGGACTCTCCTCCTGCATAAATTGCTATTTGCATAATTCATTCTAGTATTCTACAACCACATATTTGCAGAGAATTAAGGATTTGGAGAGATAATAAAGGTATGTTATAGTAAATTCTAAACTGTTGTTTGTTTTAAGTAAATCTCTTGTTTGTTTTTCTTGTTGATGTTACGTAGATGGATCCAATGAATGCTAGAAAAAGATCAAGTTATAATGTTTGGACCGACTTTGAGAAGTTATTTGATGAGGACGGAACGCCTAAAGCAAGATGCAAGCATTGTTCTTCAGTTTTCAGGGCAGATGCGAAGAAGAACGGAATAGCTATGTTGATAAGACATCATAAAATATGTCCACTGCGCCTGGGTAATCCAGAGATCAATTAATCGACGGCTGCGGATGTCTTAAATAACACCTTTGATTGCTTACTTTTTATTGCATTAGTTGGATTGTTTTCTTGTTTCTTTAAGTTCAGTTTTAATGATTTTTAAAGTTTCATTGGTGAATTAGTTTCATTAGTTCATTGATATCCATTAGAAGTTCATTAAGACATTTCATCAAAAAAGTTGGCGGGTGTACTAAATCGAACAATAAATCAAGCCTATGATGATCAATTAAGCACCAAAATTGTGAAATCACATTGTACTAATCAAGTTTTAAGGAACAATCATGCACCAAATTAACCACACTTCAAATTTTGCAAAAAATAATGGTCAAGCATGAAGATAAAATAAAAAAAAATTACCTGATAACAGATGTTTGTATGCATAATCATCTGGAGCTTGTAATTGACATGTATCCAGATCTTATTTGCTTCAGTAACACCATAATCAACAGCGCGTAGTGAAGCCAAGAAACGGGTCGGTCTTGATTGCAAAGAACCGAGAGACCGTAGATGGTAAGAACCGATACCCGATTATCCATGTCGGTCATACTTCGGTCTCTAAAATCCTTATATGTCGGTCTTCAGGTCGGTCTGGTCCTCTCACGGGTCGGGTCGGGTTTCTTGCTTTGCACAGCCCTACTAGGGAGTGTCCCAATGGCGGTGTCGGTGGTAGCCGTGGTGGTGGTGGTGGTCGTGAAGGTGGGTATTAGATCTTGTAGGTACGAAGAAGAAGATGAAGATGAAGTTAGGATTAATAACAGGGATATTTACATATTTCTCCTTCCTAAAGTTGTTAATTACACATATCCCCACATTAAAAAAAACAATTTCATATTTTCCCTTCTTAACACATACGTATTACATATTTGCCCAGATCATTAAAATTTGCTTATTTATTGACTATTTTGCCCTTATTTTATTTACCAAGATATCATTAGTTTATAAAATAAAGAAAGATAAAAATAAATGTGTGTTTTAATATTAAAATATTCTTAATGCTTAAATCCAAAGTCTTCATCATCTCCGGCATATCATCGCG
This sequence comes from Bidens hawaiensis, assembly GCF_021521415.1. NCBI lineage: Eukaryota > Viridiplantae > Streptophyta > Magnoliopsida > Asterales > Asteraceae > Bidens > Bidens hawaiensis. The sequence continues at coordinate 63,764 of NW_027495720.1, read as the reverse complement.
TTACACCGTCACCGGAGTTCACCATTTCCGTCAATGTTCTACACGTTCTCCATCATCACCGTCAATGCCCAGATTTGATTTCTCAGTCTCTGTAGAGCTCGATGGGAAATCGTTTGGCCAGTTGGTTACGATGGCCGACAATTGATTGAAACGAAGATGAAAGGCGATGGCGGGTCGTCGCCGATGGTTCTTGTTAAAGTTAGGCTCAACAATTGGGCTGTACATGGGTTAATTACTGAGTTCTGTTTGAATTAGTTATTTGATTTTTTTGAGTTATCAGATTTATTAATAGTGGGTTCAAGTTTTCATATCCTCTACATAATAAAAGGTTTGCTTTTGAGTTCAAGTTCCAAAAGCAATCCATCGGCGTAGTCTCAGGTGTCGAACTGATTAACCACTTGTGATTTTGATGGTCTTATGGTGACAGATGGTGGTAGCAACGGTCCTTCTATGGTGAGAGAGGAGTTTAAATGTCAGGTTGTTGAAGAAGATGATGGGTTGATAACGGGCACCACTGTTTAGTTATTTATTTAATTTATTATTTTGTATTAATAAGGGTAATTGAGTAATTTGATATGTAAAGGGGAAATATGTAATTAATATTTTGAGGTTGGGGATATATGTAATTAATGGTTTTAATAAGGTGAAATATGTAAAAATCTCTTAATAATAATTTGAACGTACCAGACGATAAACATAAAAAAACCGTCTGGAGAGACGGTTTTTTAAAAAGTTAATTAACTTAAAAATATGGTCGGACCAGATGAGATTTTTGTGTCAGTTGCTTTACACGTGTCACATTTTGACTGGTTAAAAAATATGGTCGTTTATTTTCTCAATACGTCTTCTCAGTACATATTTTATGGGTTGTTTTGGAAATCTTGATATAGTTAGGATTATTTTTTTTCTCTCTCCTCATTTGGATCATTTTGGGAATTTCCCCGTATTAAAAGTTAGTAACGAACAACTGAAAAGTGAAACTTAAACGATAAATGATAAGAATTATTTCAAGTTTTTAGTTTCTGTACTAAGTTATAAAGGTAGTATACTAGTATTGTTTTTAATATTTATAAATTTTCTCACTCATGTATATAAGGTAAATATAAAATAAAAACTAGTTACAAATACTTGGTAAATAATAATTATAAAAAAAGAAATATAAATAAAAATGTAAATAGTATACTTGTGAAGAGTTATAAGAAAAAACATTTCGTGCATGATATGATACTAGACAGGTGCCCGCGCGATGCAGTGGGTGTTTGAACATGTTAATCACGTAACAAATATAAGTGTTTATAGTTCGGTTAAAACTTTGAAAGTGTTTAAACCGGTCATTGGTTTGATTTTTTTTTTCTTTTTTTAATTTCGGTTTGTTGGTCGGTTTCAAAATTTTCAAGACGAAATGAACGGTTGGTTTGCGATTTATACCGGAAACCGGTCATATGAAACCAAACCAGACTGTAAATGTTGAATGCATTTTAATGTTTTTTATTATTAATTATTAGATATGTTTTGTAATATATATTAGATATAGTTAATTTAATTAAACATAATCCTTTTATTACAAATAACTTGGCTATACAACTTCAAATTAACCTAATTGCAGTATGATTCATTTTGTGATATTTGTTGTTATTATTTCACGTCCTAGATATTCCATTAGTATTTACCATTTATGTGGCTAAAATTATCATTTTATATTTATGATCATCTCAAGTATCATATTATGTTGGTGTTTAGTTAAAATTGATGGTACATTTAAATTATTAATTATTTTAAACTAAATTTATTATTAAATTTTAAACTGTGAAACCAAATTGGAACCAGGCCGTTAGTAACGATTCCGTTTCAACTTTCAATGGTTGAGTTTGGTTTTGGACGACAAAATAATCAGTATTGACTATTGGACTCACAAGTTTAACTTAAAAACCATCAAAACCGACACTGAACACCATTACGTAACATATTAATTTATTTAAAATGAAAAAAAATTATAACAATATCATATCCAAATTAAAGAGAATAAAATGCTCGTTTTTATGGTGTAATTTTTTTATAAAAATATTAACGTTTGAAAAGGCTATAGTCGTTTAAAAATCATGGGTGAGAAGTTAGTTTACAACTTAAATTAAAAACATAATATGATTAAAAATGAGGGACCAAACTTGTAAGTTGAATGGATTGTGTTTAAAAGACAAGTTTACCTTTGCTAACACATGTAACTCATGTTTTAAGTGTTGTAAATTACTTAAAAACGGGTGTCTTAATTTGCCCTTGTTTGACGTATTATATATAGTATAGATTTGTGAGACAATTAGGGGGGAGGGGGTGGTGGTATTTTCCTCACACACCACACCCAATGATGGTATACCACATCACCAACCCTAAATCCATCACATTTGATGGAATTTGGTAGGGGTGGTGATGTGGTGTGGTGTGGTGTGGTGTGATAAGAATTGCAAACTCACACCCACCCAAACCCATAGCCTGTTGCAAACCCAAACCCAAACCCACACCCACTTTGCCGTCAAATAATAACAACCTACTTTGCCGACGACCAACTCTCCGGAGATCATCAACAACTTGCACCGGAGATTAATTCGCCGGTTTCAACCTGCAATTTGCCGGAACTTCAAAACTCCGGCAAACCACCGATGCAGATCTGATTCAGTTTCAACAACCTAAAGCAACGACCACATTTATAACAGATCTGATTCAGTTTCAACGATCCTCCTCGGGGCTCACCGCGTGATGGCCATCATGCAAAAACCCCCATCATGCGTGATGGGGGCACTGGCGGCGGTGAGCCATCACGCAGTGCCCCGCCCCCTCTTAGGAGTTAGGTGGATCAAAGACTTATTAGGGTTGAGTGTGTCGTCCCTAACAACACTAATATCATGCACCGTCTCTCCCAACGAACTTTTGGTGTATAAATAAAGGAAGAGATTTATTTATATAGATATGGATGTTTATGTTGTTAAGAATTCGTTTGATCATTAAGTGAGGGATTAGATTAGTCAAATAAAACAAAGATCAAGTCCGGTAACAACATCGTCGTTGTTGCATGGTAACAGGTGGCCATGAACTTGCAAATAGAGATCACAAAGCCTCCTTAAACACATGTGTGCCTTTGTTGTGGGTAACAACGATTCATTTTCCTAAAACCATTCCACATGTCGAGCTACGATTGGATCAAGACATCTATATATAAAGATGCAAGCTTATGTTTTCTGGACTCATTTGCATTTCTCAAAATTCTTTCCCTTTGGAGAGTTGTGTAGAGAGAGGCTGTAGTGTGGGAACCCACCCGATTTAAGGATTTGCGTGCTTTGAACGCTCCTTTTAAGTGTCGAAACACTAGTATGGTTTTTATTTTTCTTTCATTATGTTGTTTATGATAGAAACGATAACATTTGACACGATCTTTTGATGGGGTGTGCCTTGTCGTCACAAACTTCCCTAAACCCTTTTCTTTTAATAAATACTTTTCATAAATTTATTTTGGATATGATCAGATATTTTTTTTAAGTCCATGTGTAATGTGTAGTCCAATAATCCATATCAATATTTTAATTTTTCTTTTTTTTTGATATTTTAGAATGGTTATTTTATGGTTGACTAGTTGTATCTTTAAAAGTATTTAATAATTCACCGATTTGGATGTTTTATTATGATATATGTTGGGTTTATTCGAATATTTTAATGTAGTGAATCTGGAACACAAACGAAATAAATTGTTATTTTGGATGAATTCGATTAACTCGGTTTGAATCGATTTGTTCGGTTTTAAGCGAAACCAAACTGAATTGAATTCGGATCGATTACGGTTCGATTAGCCCCATCTGAATTCAGTTAGGTTTGATTTTCGATTAGGGGTAAAAAAATCTCATAACCGAACAAATCAAATAGAACAAGTTAAATAAATCGATAACCAAACAAATGAACACCCCAACATCTCTCCTTTTTTCGTTACCGAGTATGTGTGGCGATATTCACTACCATAAAGGTTTGCCACGTGTGCTTCCCTTTTTCCGGTATCAATACCCCGTTTTGTCGTCCGGAACAAACCTATAATTATTAGTTTATTTATTGGATTACAAATGTTAAAAAAAAAAGATTATTCCGAATTTTTAAATAACTTTTATACTTAAATTATCAATGTTACAGGACCAATCCAAGTAAGGGTGAAGGGGTGCTCCCAAAGTATTCAAACTCAAATGAACCAATCAATGAGTTACACCTTACTTTAATGAATTACGGCAATGTTCTCAAACTCCAATATTTCATTTTTTCCACATTAAGAACATTTCCAACCAATTTTCTAAATATATTAAATCCATATAATTTAGAGCAATCTCGAGAAAACCACCAAAATCTTCTCTACAATCAATTCTTCATTACATGAATGAGTTATATGACAAATAAAGTAAAAACATAAATATAGGGTCTCATTTTTAATCCATACCATATAATATATTAATTATCTCTCAATCACCATATACTATATAACAAGATAAAAGAGAAAAATATAGTAAAAAAAGAATTTATTGATATGAATTGGGAATAAATGTGAAAGATTTTTGAAAAATGATAGATAAATTTACGAAGTAATATTTTTTAGCTAAGTTATACAGAAAAATATATGAAATGGGTTGGGAATGCTGTAAGCAATATCATTCCAGCTTTCACATTTTGGTACTTATACCCGATTTGAAAGGCATAGTGTCTTGAAGTACCTGATTCACTCGAAATAGCACGACCCCTTCACCTTAAGCATTCAAAATATCGAATCAAGATATACAGATGAAATTTCCGTCAAATAACTGTGTCAGGTCTTAAGGGCGTGGCGGGTGAACGAACACACAGTGTCAAAAAAATTGATTGATTAAAGTTTCCCCCATAATTTTAGATATATAAAAAAAATGTAATTATCACTTACAAAATCCAATCACAAGATGCTGACTCCAGAACTGGCGAAACTCTCTCCATGTCACATGCGAAATTGTGGGTTCAACATTACCACCTATGTTTTTTCGTTTTCTTAGTTCTCATCTTTTGTTTCATTTGTGATACACATATCCACATCTCTCAATGAAAAGGTTTCCCCTTCTATTCTGTATTTATGTTTGCGTTTTGAAATGTCCAAACAACAAACTAGTAACAGGTTTAGAAGAAAAACTTAGAGGTATCTCTAATTTATTTTTGAATATAGGAGTATCCTAATATTTGCTCAGGTGTATCCGAATACATAGAGCGGAGAAGAAAAAAAAGTTTACACCAGTTTTACACTTCGCCGTGAAAGTTAAAGAGTATCTCGCACTCCTAGATAATATTAGTCCACACCTTTTTAAAAGAATAATTTGCGTGGTTCAAAACTTTACACGTGACAATATCGAGCATCTATAATCTTAATCAACCAATGAGATTATTAAATACCTTAATTCTAAAAATATATTATCTTCTCTTTAACAAAATGAAATTCACGCCGTTGATTTTAAATCAATGAATATATGTATTTCTAATTTTAGATATCCTTATTATTTTATAGTAAGTTGGTGAAGTGGTCATGTCATGCTAACATATTTAAATTACTAATTATATTATATAATATTTTTAAATGCCGTAGACTTTTAAGGTGATAAATGTGTATTTATTTGAAGTCCAAAAGACGAAATATGCAAAATTCCATTCCTATCATCTTCATTTTTATATATACACTATGGAGTACCTTTTATCCCCTGTATTATGGGGTGGTTTTATATTATTTGTTTTCAATATTTATTTATTTATTAAACATTTATCTTTTTATTGTATGAAAGTTAATAATATACTTATGGTTTAATGATAAAATGTTTCACAAATAAATGAGATGTTATAACCCGGTTTAAAATCTATATGAGTTTGATGAGACCTAAGACCCGTTTATTTTTTTTAAATAAAACATATATTAATTTTTAATATCCCTACTTTATAGGATTTTTATATCAAATATTTGATGAGATTGGTTTTTAATTTAATGAGGTGTTATAACTCGTTTATGAAATATCTGGCCCGTGAATTCGGGTCAAATGCATGAGAAGCCTCCATTTAAAAATCAAGCAAATCTGGTGACTCCAAAAGAGAAGGAACGACCACATCGCGACACATAGGATTTTTATGATTTCGTTTATATATATTATAGATATATATATATATATATAGTCTTTTAAACGGATAAATTACGGTAATTATATTTACATTCAGTAGGGCTCAAACTCTTGACCTTAAGAAACAACATCATGATTAGAAGAGTATAAAGGGTCGTTTAGCACACACCCAGTTTTATGTACGGAATTATAAAACTCATATACGATCAAACATCATAATCAACTTTCTTTATTACTCGTAGTATTTAAGCAGTACTATGCACAGATACTTGTACACTTGTTATGAATGTTTACTTAAATTTGATCACATGACAAACATCTCTATTAATATATTATAAGGCCAGTTGTTCTATAATGCTCACATGGGGTGCCAAACAAGTTCCAACTCAGCCTTCAGTTAAAGGATTTTTTTTTTTTAATACGTTGATATAAGAAGTGGATAGTGGTGACGAGTCACTTTTGCATGCCATACGCTTATCAATATCACTAATATCTATATATGTATATATAAATTTATTTTTATTTAACAAGATAATGTTGATTTTATACTTTTAAATTGATTATAAACTTATTGTTACTTTAGTTAAATCAATATAGTTGGAAATGAGCAAAAAATGTTGGTTCAACGGGTCGTGCACAGTAACTTATCGACGCCAAAGAACCATAACTTGGTTTTCAGTAGAATCAGGTTTGTCATTTAAAAGTGGGGTGGCGGCGCAGCTTGTTGCCCGCTTATCTACCTCTCTGTTATAATTGAATTATTTTTAATCAAATATTTGATTTTTAGTTTAAAAAAAAACATCTAAATCTATTTAAAGAGGAAAACCTTAATAGTTAATACTCTCATACGACAAGCTCTTTGGTTGTTAATGTATGTATACCCTTTGTACTAACAATATTATATATATATTAAAAAGTATCATTGTCAGTCTCTACTTTTTACTATTCATGAATTTCTCAATTCTCAGCCACAAACTTATGTAAAAATGTATGACTATAATTCACACACGTATGTAACAAACTAACAATGCATATCCACTCTTCTCTCAATTCATCTTAGAGCATACACATCTCATCCCTTAAATTTATATAAGGAGATTATGTAAATTATATGGTGAGGGTTTGAGTGGTTGTGAGTGTAAATTATAGGGTGGAGAGAAAAATGTAGTGATTTTTTGTAAATTTGGGGAACATTGTTTGCCCCTATTTATTATTTAATATTTGTTGGATTGGTTGTGAGTAGAGGAGAAAGACAACTGTAATGATAAAGGTATAAAAATATTATTTAATTAAATATGAGAGAGAAATGTATTTTTTAGTATAATTAAAGAGATAAGGATGGAAAATGGGATGAGAATGCTCGTCTTTTTGTTTCTCTGCATCTCTCTCTCTCTCTCTCTCTCTCTCTCTCTCTCTCCTCTTCTCTTCCTTGTTATGTTAAACATGAACATTGTTTGGATTATATCAAGTTAGCAATATCTACATGAAATTATGATCTTAGTGACACATATAGATATTAGTTAAACAAGGTGACAAAGTGAACTACACTTTCCATATCATAATTATAAAATGACAATTGCAAAATTTATACTTAATATTTTTTTCATTCACATCCTGTAAAGTATAGCTCCAAAAATAGGAAACACATACCATTGCAAGAAAACAAATAGGGGGACAAATAATCCAAAGAAATACAAAACACCACATGTTAATGCACAAACTTGAGTGTTTACAATATCCATCAAGTGTTTCATTTGCAACATACACAAACTCAAAAAAACTTTTATCACCATTTGTGTAAGCATTGCATCTAAATTTACTTACTAAATTCTTGGATAATTAAGGTTCTTGGCTGTTTACACGGCTTCGGAGTTCAAGCATTTCTTGATGATTCGGGTCAAAAGAGAGAGCAGCCCGACAGTCCCGCATGGCACCCGCTACATCCCCAATATGTTCATGAAACGCTGCTCGTAGATGCAATAAGTGCAGGTCCGCTTTGAACGCTATCGCCCTTGAAAGCTCCGCGATCGCTTCTTTCTCTTTGTGGTTGTCCATCAAGACTGGATTTTGACCACAACCCAAATGAGATGTAGGGCCCACACGTATATAAAAAAAATCTTTAAACATTATAACTATATACAAACTGAGCTACAAACCTGCTGCACGGTATCTGTAAGGGTAAACCCGAAGAGGATCTAAACGAGTAACCATTTCAAGATCTATTTTTGTCTGTTCACGTTCACAATACTCTGATCTTTTCTCATAAGCAGATGCATTGTTGCGCGCCTTTTCAATCAATTTTGTCATTTCTTCATATGCGGCTGGTTTGTCGTTTTTTAAATAATGGACACGCGCAAGCCCCTGGTGGGCCCGCGTGTGTCGAATCTTAAGGGCGTCAATGTAGCAATCGGCTGCAAGGTCTAGTTTACCAGAGTCTACATACACACTTCCAAGATTGTTCAATGCCTGCCACAAATTTTAAGTGTCAAATAACAATTTAACTTTAGATGTTTTTATGTGTATTCGCCCTGCTTGCGATGCGCGCATATAATGTATATATGTGTGAACCCTCGGGTGGGCAAAAGTAAAATTGCACTAATTTTAACGTTATTTTACTAATCTCGTGAAAATAACGTTAAAAGTGGCAGAAGGTTAATCAGGCATCATGTGGTGGCGTTGATAGCCGAAAGACAATGGTACATGCACCAATCAGCCGGTGTCCCGATGATTATGTGCTATGTGCCTTATGTTCAAGGCTTGATGCAAAACTACTATCGAGCCGGGGGTCTCATCGGAAGCAGCCTCTCTATCCCTATGGGGTAGGGGTAAGACTGTCTACATCTTACCCTCCTCAGACCCTACCATAGCTTGGCTATTGGTGGGATATACTGAGTACGATGATGATGATGATGATGATGATGATGTTTTTATGTGTATATAAGAATATATAAATATATAAAAGAGGGAACAAGAGCAAAAAGACACAAGCAAAATAACGAAATAGTTTTTGAATATTATAAAAAATTGAAATAAATAAAGATTGATTACAAAACGGATATTGATTGACTGACTGATAAGGGTATGCCAAATAAAGAGGTTGATGTATATTTAAATATATATAATATAGCAAAGAGGGGCAAATTAAGACACTACTTTTTAAGGGATTTACAAATAATATTGCATATGATACAACCTACAACCTTATAGGGGGACAAAATAGTCATTCTCACGTTAAAACAAAACTCAACCGTTTATTTTATATATATATACAATATTCACCCCTTAATTATAATTAAATTTAAAGAATAATTACAACAATAACCCTTAATCTTTTACTTAAATCTTATTTTAATTTTCACTTTTAACCCAAATGCCCCCATGATTTTTAAACGTTAATAACTTTTTCATACGCTAATATTTTTTTAAAAATATTATACCATAAAAACGAGCATATTTTTATCTTTAATTTGAGTATAATATTGTCATAGTTTTTTTCAATTAAAAAAAATACATTTTATGTATGTGTGTTTCGTCCTGGTTTTGATAATTTTGAATGAAATCGTGAGCCAAACCTTTTGTAGCAGTTTTTTTGTCGTCAAAAACCAAGACAAAACCTTTGAAAGTTGAAAACAACTGGCCAAAAGTTAAAGAAAAAAATCAACCGTCAAATCAAAAGATGAACGGTTTTACGGTTTCAAACCGAACAATAAACACCCATAAACTTATTACGTAGTCTGCGTTTCCCGCTGCATGGCGCGGGCACCCGTCTAGTATATTTAAATACATGTCCCGAGTTCATTTCTAGGAATGAATGAAAAATATATTTAAATACATATTTGGTGCCTTTCAAAACGTTTGACCGAGTTGACCCGTTTCCTTTTCACTTAAATCTTTTAGTTGAACTAGGTTAAAATAACCACCTCCACTTTCAAGATCCAACTCATCCAGCGAGTAGGTTTTCAAGCTCCCGCTCGGCTCGTTATTATTTATTGATAATTTTATTATTATATTTATATACATTTATAATGACTTAAAGATATATACACTTATGCTTACAATTTTAATATATAACATTATATACTTTTATATAATTCATATTATAATTTTATGTATGCTATTTATTATGTAAACATATATTTATTAAATTAAATAAAAGTTGTATAAATAAGCCTCTCTAGAAGAGTCAAGCTCGACATGTGAAGCCTGGGCTCGAGCTCGTTTACTAAATGAGTTCCAATGTAAGCTTGAGCACAGGCTTGGCTCGTTTACACTGCTATTAAGGGATAAAGATTGTTCATAACCTGGCCTTTACGAAGGCGGTCAGAAGGGCATTTAAGGGCATCTTGAAGAAGAGCTACAACGGTTGAAGAGCAGGCAGGATCTTGACTAGAATCTGCTAAAGCATAAGCTTTTAGGAAAAAAGCCTCAAAAGATCTATTCAAACTAATAGATTCTTTGGCCTTTTTTAACCCTTCATCACAATGGCCCGTATCATATAATATCCAACCCTCGTAAACTAAACGTTCATGTTCGCTTGATGCATGTTGGCGGGCTAACTGTAAACTTCGCATTGCTGCTTCCGGGCAATTTAACCTGAAATAAGTACTGGTTAGTAATCAATATAATATTAATATATGTTAAATAATAAGTATATAAATAATAGACTCGTTTAGGCTCGCGAGTCAGCTCGAGCTCGACAACCGAAACTCGGTCTCAGGCTCGCATGATATGTATAAAGTGCATTCAGTTAGTAAATATCAAAAACAAAAAGATTAACAATATAGTACCTGAGGAGAAGCAAAGACTGTCTAAAATACAAAACTCCTTTAGCTGTTTCCGACTCGAGCATTTGATATATTACAGAAAGTGACCCGATATCATCAACAGCCGACCACCGATCATACAACTGTAACCAATAATCTGCAGTCGTCCAATTTGGCACATGCTCACGAACCAAAGTTTGAAATTGTGTTGCGGGCACCCGCCCCTCAAACATCCGATAATCGGGAGAAATCGTAAGAATAGCTTGAACATCACAAATAGCTGATTGATAATCTTCAAGAACCAAATAAAAACAAAACCTCAACTCCAAACATTCAACCGCAAGTTTAAAACCAAGAATCTTGTTGATCTCCGCCAGAGAATCTTGGGCGTTTTGCTTTTTCATTAACGAAGCCGCACGGTACATATACGGGTACGTTAAAGTTGGATCCAAGTTTGTTGCTTTTTCAAGATCTTCCCATCTTTTTTCATCATTTTCACAATATAAAGATCTTTCTTGATACATCCACCCTAAAGGAGTGTGATTTGAAATAACCGAGCTAAGTTTCTTGAAAGATTCAAGCTTTTTGCCCTTGATTTGACCGATTCTGGTCAAACCTATAACCGAATAAACGTGCCCTTCTTTCAATGCAACCTCAAAGACTTGTTCGGCTTCTTCATATTCTTTCTTGACTAATTTCACACATCCTAACATATGATATGCCACCATCTTTTGTCGACTATTTTCTGCACAATCCACTAACTGTTCCAATAAAAGAGCCGACTTATCGGACCCTGGATCAAGATCCATAGCAACATGGCTTAATAAAAAATAGAGTGAAAACGAAGCGGACCCCACCATTATCGATCTATGCAAAGTGTTAACACCAGTCAACAAGTCAACAACACGCTCATCGTTAAGAGAATCAGGGAGTTCTTGAAGGAAAACCTGCAAACATGAGGCGGCAAGAACTGGGCAATTCTCTTCTAGAGCATATTCCATAAGCTCAATCGCATCGTTTCTTGATGACACGAGTTTAGCAAGTTTCCGATCGCAAGAATCTTTCAGATTCTCACAACAAAATTTACCAGAAAACACCATAATTTCTAGTAAAAGATCGGTTGGTAAATCTGGCAAAACACCGGTTGAGCTAAATTCACTTATTACCTTCATGCCCTTCGGTGAAATATCATTTTTTGACAAATCGATGTCTTCGGAAACCGATTCAAGAAAACACCCGTTAAGCATAGAACGAAAAGGGGGCGAAAGGTTCGCCATTTTTTGTCTATCACATGTTATTTTTTCATCCCCGACTTTAAACGAGACCGTTCCCGATACATTATTCTTTTGATCAACCACTGGACCGTCGGTTAAACTAGGGTTTACTACAGACGGGAGCTCAGAGCCGATATCCATCAATCCAAACTCTTTTGAGCATTTACCACACGAAGAGAGTAAATCAGATATAAGTTCTTCGCCTTGTTTTTCATATTTTAACCACGCCCCAAAAACAAGCCGTTCGTGAACCGTACTTGCTTTGAGCCAAGCTAATCTAAGGCTTCTTCTCATTAACTTAATGTCACCGAGGCCTTTAAAGACTTGAAATTGTAATAAATAGAGGTTTGTGCGCTCGTGTGAAGGACATGTTTCGAGTTCTTTGTGGATTTGGGCTAAAACTTCTACATAATCAACAGGTTTAAAGAATGGAAGAATCGGTGGATCGGGCACTTTGATTAGAGATTCTCTACAAACAACACAAGTAAACACAATCAAAGGAATAAACTTATTTACCTATAAACAAGAGGTGTTTGGATTTGTGTTTCAAAAGTCTGTTATGTAATATTGAAAAATCAAAATAGTAAAATGTGATGCAAAATGCAATATTTGGGTGTGTTTTTGCTAACTGAAGTTGTAATAATTATCTTTCAAACCGCACATCCAAACACCACATGAAGAAAATGTTTGTAGTGTTTCTATTGCTTTGACTTGAAATAATAACTTTGATGGAGTTGAGTGCTTGGTAAATTCAAAGAACTAAATAATATATAAAATTACATAAGAATAAATTAACTAAAGTCGCTCTATCCTATAACAAAATGCAAGTATTCAACCACTAAACAAATAAATAATCAAATGCAAATGTAGTTTATCGAAACACTCATACGGGTTGTCTTGAATAATCACTTTTCAAAACACGCATCCAAACGCCCCCCCTAAAGAAAAGAAAACGAAAAGCTTACAATGATGAAGGAGAGTGAGGCGAGACTTTCGAAAGCTTTCCTCTTTCAACTTGCAGCCAAGATTGTGGATTGAGAGCATTTAGATGTGTTTCTTTACAAGATTCAGATGGAAAGAATGTCCTCATTGGGCATAACAGATGAACAACAATATCCCAGTTCCCCACAATACCAAAATTAGGGCTTTTTGAACCAAAGGTTGCAACTTGAACAAATTAATAACATTCAAAACCTCAAAAACCCCCCAATCTGAAATGGGTTTTTCTTATCTTGACAAAATTAGGGCTTTTAGGCCAAATTTAGCAACTTTAACTAATTAACAACATTCAAACCCTCAAAAAAACCCCAATTTGACATGGGTTTTTCTTATCTTGATGATAAAAGTTATCCCAGATCTCCAAAATACAAACTTGAATAAATTAACATGGATCAAGAACAATAAAACCCTCAAAAACCTTTAATTTCAAATGGGTTTTTTATAATTTGATGATGATCTGAACCTTATCTTTTAAGGGTTCCAAAACCCTTGAATAATCACACAAGATCTCTGCCAAAAAAACCAACCAAAACCACATTAAACCCACCAAATCTTGAACCAAAAAAACAAGAAAAAGATTAACAAATTACTAACCTTGATTTGAAAAAACAAAGATCCAAACCAAACCCACTAATCCCAGCAGCTAAATCTGAATAAAAATTCAATCTTTAACTTTCTTGATTTGTTTGGTAAAACTCAAAAAAAGAAAAATAAAGTGAAGCCTTTTTCTTTCTTTTTTGCAAACATAAAGATTGTAGCTTCATGCGATGCTGTTCGTTGTTAACATAAAAGAGAACAAGAATTTATTGGTGCCAGCACAGCGTACAAGTGTTGATGCAGGGTGTACAAGTGTTTAAGATTGCAAGATTGGGGTAGTTGATGACAAATTGACTTTACTTCTTTTTATTATTTCAAAGGTGGCAAGAATAATATGTACAGTTGAAACTTGAAAGTGAGTAGTAGTAACTCAGGAGTGATTGGTGGGGTTGGGTGCAATAGTTGTTGTAGGGTTTTTGTGTCCAAATTCAAAAAATTAATACAATGTGTTCTTTAGTGGTTTAAACTTATAATCATCATCCTAAACATTTATTTAAACCTATATAATATTAGTTTGGTGAAAAAAAAAACAAAATAAGAACTTGATTGATGGATAAGTTTAAATATTTAGATTTGAGGATTAAACAACAACATTTATTGGCTTAGGTTATAACATGAGTTTTAAATGGTGTATTTAGAAAAAGTATTTACTAATTTGATATAGTTTAAAAACTATTTACTAAATTAGGTACTTTCTTAAAACTTGTTTTTTTCTTTTGTATTTCAATTGGATAAATCAAATTCTTAAATTAATATCTCTTTAAACAAATAATTTTAGCCACTTAAATATTATTTTAACACCGATTCCTCCTTTTGTAGTTCACAATCTTTTTTTTGATCTTGAAAATTCTATTAGCAGTTTTTTATTTAAAGTTACAGTTTAAGTACGTAAAATAAATAAATAAATAAAAGTTCTTTCAAAACAAAAATTTCTTTCACACAACCGTTGTAATAAAGTTAATAATAGTAAATTAATTACTATTTATTTTACTACACAGCCATAGCTTTTCGACAGTATTGAATTTAGAAAAAAAATATATTTAAAAGTAAGTTATAACTTGCATCATTTATATTAATAAAAAAATCGAAATATATAGCTGTGTGTATTTTTCTTGATGTTCCAATATTGATTGTCATTGAAAATATTATATTTTTTGTATCACAAGTTATAATGAATGTCGCACTTGTACCAGCACTGTGACAAATCAAAGTGATACCATCCGAACAACATATAAACCCCAAGAAACTTATATTGTGAGTACTGGCATTTAGCTTATACGTACCAAAAAACTTATATTATGAGTAGAACTTCATTTTCAATGAAATTTATAAAGCAACATCAATAATTTTTTTACACACTTACGTTGTATTTAGTTTTTAAAGGTTAGAAAACTTATTTTAAGTTTAGAACCAATACTATTGAATGTTGTGACAGTGTGTTTGAAATAAATTAATAGATAATTTAATATTATTTTATTACAATACTATGTGTATGGCAAATATTACAGTGAACAATAAAAAGAAAACTATTAATTGTTTTGAAACAAGCCTAATAGCCAAATATGTGAAGAAGAGATGTAGGGAGAAAGATGGAGATTTTAATAATTATGTGTGTAATATAAGGAGGTACAATGAGATGTATATATAGGATAGGAAAATTCGGAGAAAAAGCTAATCTATGATAACCATAAAAATTAATATATTCATAACATTAATAGAATAATAGAATTATTCTTAATTATGGAAGAGGGAATTGGTGTTAAAATAATATTTTAATGGATAAAATTATATGTTCAAAAAGATGTTAATTTAAGAATTTGGTTTATCCAATTAAAATATGATAGAGAAAAACAAGTTTCAAGAAAATACCCAATTTGGTAAATAGTTTTAAAACTACACTAAATTGGTAAATATTTTTTCTAAGTACACTATTCTGGTAGAAACTCGTTATAACATCATAGAAAGAAATGTGTAGTATAGTATAGACGTGAAATCGTCCAAAAAAACTATGTCAAACATATGTTGTAGCCAAATTTAGGCTCTTATTATTCATTCGTTTGTTTTTTTTTTAATTTTAACTAGTATTTACATTAAAATTTCATTTCATGATAGAAACATAGATATTACATTTGTTGTAATATGTTTTTCGAACGGTATTAATATATATTATGTAGTTCACCAAATATAAAAAAAGTAATGCAATGTTCTTCAGTGGTTTAACTTATAATCCTAAATAATTATTTAAACCTATATAAAATTAGTTTGGTACGGAAAAAACAAAATTAGGACTTGATTGATAGATGAGTTTAAAATATTGAGATTAAGCAACTATGATTATTGGCAAAGTTATTACATCACAAAAAGAAGTGTGTCAATTAAGTAACAACGTGAAATTATCTTAAGAAAACTTGTCTAACATACATTTTGACCAATATCGTGATAAGATTGTTGTTTAATCCTAATATCGTGTCACAAATCATAATGAAAATTGCTTTTTAATGTTTTGCATTAACGTTTGTTTCGTACTAACGAAGTTGTTAGATAAGATTTATTTTTTGTTTAAACTCGTTCTAGAGTTTTTTATGTTTTGACCATACTTGTTAGATCAAAACATAAACTATATTTGTAAGATTGAAAACAGTTTCAAAACTGCTTATATATTGAAAACGATTTGCTAAAGTGATAACTAATATGTCATTGAATTCGAATGTAACCAGTGTTACGTACCCCCCCACCCCCACCCCCACCCCCCCCCCCCCCCAAACAAGGTTGTTATAAGCAAAAGACCCTCTACTCCTAGACATATGCTCTGTTAAATACTGCATTAGTATAATGGCTCAAACAAGTAAATCTATAAAAAGCAAATATGTTTGTAACAAAATAACATTAACAATGCATGGTCTTCAAGTCACATAAAGTCAAACAACAAAACATGGTCATGCCAATAAAATATTTAAAAGATAAAAACACCTAGATTACTCAATTGTTAAACGAACAATGACATATGGGTAGTACCATAGTCACATAAATCGCGGTACACTCCGGTACGGGTATGCGGTTCGGATACGCGGTTCGCTAGGCTAGACGAATTCGGTACGGAGGGGGTAGGTTCATTTTGGTACGAACCGGTACGGTGTATCATGTAGTTCGGTTCGATGCACCGAATATAAAACTAGCTATTATAATTTATATATATTATAAATTTAATTTAATACTTTTTTATGTATAAATATATAAGTTTAATTATCAAATGTAAACTAGTGGTAATAGAGGGGGTTAATTGTTTGAATACACAAACTAGTTTTACATTTTTAATAGGTTTTATGTAAAAGTTTATAAACTTTAGGGACTAAATGTAAAGAATGAGAGAGTATTGGGTTAATATCAATATAAAAATAGGTTTTAGGGACTAAATGTAAATGTAAAGAATGATAGAGTATTGGGTTAATATCAAAACTTTTTAAACCCTAAAATAGCATATCAGCCGTTGTTCTTCTCCCATCGTTCTCTTCCTCTTTCCGGCGTACCAGAAATTGGGATACTTGATTTATTGTTCAATTATCATCAGATTCAAAATCGCGGTTTAGGTTTTCAAGGATCGAAACGTACCGGAATTTGTGATTTGTTCAAGAGGACTCAGTTTAAAGATACCTCAGATGTCATGAAGGACAGTTGTGATTTGTTCCTTGAAAGTTGATGCGTCTTTATACTAATAGTTCATCCAATATCTGAGGATAACTTTTGATATGGAGAGTTACAACATGATGCGAAATCACTTACACTGGTTTTAGAAAATTACAGAAATAAAACCTCATTTACATATCTTGTTCTCTTTTTTTACATGTCTCATGAGTATGGTTTGAATCATTTATTATGAGTCGTCATCATATTGACTCTCATGACCGAAGAAGATAAACGACAATACGCTAGTTATTGAGTTGTTATAAACTATAATAGATTGCTTACATCAAATAGTAACACATTATAAGTTTATTTGATGTAGGAAGTAAAATGATAATTTGGATTTAGTTGGCTAATTTTCTTGCAATTTAAACGTTTAAAATGTTTCTTAAGGGTGTTGGGAGCGCTTCTCTCACCCCTAACCATCTTTCACGTTCTCTTTGCTCCACGTCATTTTATCCCTAACCGTATTTCAATTGCGGAAATGCCCATCTTTCCCCAATTTCATCCATTTTTCTTTTCTTTTTTTAATAAAAATGACCAATCAATGAGAAATAGTTGGAACTTCAAGAGAATCGGTTTCGCTAACCCGCCTAGGGTGTTTTTCCTTCAGTCCCGAGGCACCCGGGACGGTATTCCCGCAGGCACCAGGACACCCAGAGGCATTTGGGAATTGAACACCCTACTATGCAATTCATCTTATTGAAAAAAAAAAAAAAAAAAAACCTGCTCCCAACAAAACAATTATTGCTTATTTATGTGGAATGGATGGATAGCCACACACTTTTAAATGTCATTACAAAATTGAAAATTGTATCATTGAGGTGTTAGCTAGTTTACTAAACTACCCCTACAGAAAACCTCTATGTTACCTGGATAACTGATTTGTGGATATAAAAAAAAGAACATCAAATCAAACAAAATTTTCAATCTTTTTGGTTTTCATTACTTTATACCCTGAAGTGACAATCTTGTGTCAAAACCAGGTTATGACAAAACCGGGTCCGGTTGATACCATTTTTAGGAGGAAAGGATCAGGTTTGGCCAGTTCAATGAAGGGGGCTATGGATTGGGTAAAAACCAAACTGGTTCCGAGTTACAAACAGGTTCCGGTACCTGTACCAGTTTTTTGGTGCACCTCCATTCCAAACCTATGAAAACACGAGTCTTGAAGACCAAATACAAGTGTGGAAAATTAAAGATTAATAAGCTAAAACATAAACTAAAGATGGTCAAAGTCAAATACAAATATTGAAGATATTTACCCTTCAGATAACTCTCGTTACTCTCAAACGCGTTAAAACAAACACAAACATTGTACAAAACTATTCCCAATGACAAAACCATGAAAGCAAGCAGCATCTCAAAAACATCAAATTAGGAAACCAAAGTACTAAACTAGGAAACTGGATTTCAGGCCTAAGTATTTACCATTGATGAATGCTTAAAGTCTCTGGCATCCTTCGTCATCTTCACAAGAACGGGCCTCCATTAGTCCATACCTACACAAACTCAAAAGTATTGATCTGCTCATAAGTGTCAACCAAGATCACATGTAATTGAAATGCATGAAAAGTCCAAAAGCTTTATTTCTCAACCTTGAGCTTGGCTCGTGAGCGATTTTTTGACCCAAGCTTGACTCGTGAGCGATTTTTTAACCCAAGCTTGGCTCGGCTCGTTTGTTATTAATTTATACACGTTTATAATTATGTTTTTTGTGTATATCAGATTATAATTTTTACATGCCACATAACATATACTGTTTAGTTATTTATATCAAAGTTTTCTATGTAATAATAAGTCATATAAGAAAAATACATCTAAAAAACTTGTATATAAATAGTAGGCTTATTTAGGCTTGGAAAACAACTCAGCTCGATAAGTGAAGCTTGGGCCCGGGCTCATTGATTAAACAAGCTTATTTTTAGGCTCGAGCCCATTTAAGCTCGACTCGATTCTCGGTTCGAGCTTTTAGCGAGCCAATCTTGAGTAGCTCATAAGCGCCTTGCCTCGTTTACACTCCTAAGTCCTAGACTCCTAGTAGTGCTCGGTTGACATAGACATAGAACACTTTTTGTCCAGAATATTTAAACCTTTTTCACAAATAATTAGTGTCAAATATGATTAAAAAACCATATTATTAGAAAGCTAATTTAACTTTGTGAACAAATGGTGAGTTCAACCAACTTGACCTGTTTACTTTTAGCTAAAATTCCAAATTTAATAACGAAATGCCATAAATAAAAGCCACACTACCTTTTGTCAGCAAGGGTGCGAGAGAGACTTAAACTCTTGAATACATAACTTAAATTCAGTTAAAGCGGTTAGGGGTGTTAGGCGGTCTGACTGGAGGCGGGGAGCAAGTGGCACTCCTACTAAACTGCTCATGTAGGTTATTCTGATGATTAGCATAAACATCTCCTACTTTCCTCTTGCTCTTAAACCTTCACCTAACAACAACGTGAGAACCGAAAAAGAGAATAAAATAATGAATTAAATGATTGTTGCATGTAGAGTCCCTGTCTTTTCGTTTCTCTAGGTATCTTTGGACAGTTGCTTTTCTGCTTGCTGAACCTTCAGCTTATAAAATTAATTGCAAAACAAGAGAAAAATGTTAAAAAGAGAACGGGCTCAAAACAAACCACGCAAAGTAAAATCCTTGATTTTCAACAACCTGGAGGTGGCAAAATGGGCAAGTCGGGTGGACTAGTAATGGGTCAAAAACAGTAATTCTGTTTCAGGTCAAAAGTTAGGTTGACCCAAAAACACTTTTTAAAAGAATTTAGCTTTTTCAAGAAATTGGGTGTGTCAAATATGGTTAAGACTTAAGGGTTATTGACTTATTTCAATAACGATATAAGTTCTATAATAAAATGATTAGACTTTAAGCACATTAAATACGCTTTGTATGATTTTGTGATATTTTCTTTATTTTATTTTACCTTTTTTTTTTGAGTAGTCAGAAATTGAAAAAAAAAAAACAAATTATAAGCAGGTCAGAAATGCCACCTTTACTAAAAAGGTATTACTCAAGTTTCTATTTAGCCACAAGATCATATACCATCATAACAAAAATACCTACCTAATGAATTCCTTGTTATCAAGGATGCCTATTTTAATAAAAAATAAAATTAAAAAATCGAAAATCCTCCTAATATTGCTTGTTTATAAGTAAAGCCTAAATGTTAATATATATAAATGATGAAGTATATAGTTTAGAATTCTGCATTATGTATATATATGGGCGTTATGATGTATATATGTGTGAAGCCTCGGGTGGGCAAAAGTGAAATTGCACTAATTTTGACGTTATTTTACTAATCTCGTGAAAATAACGTTAAAAGTGACGGACGGTTAATCAGGCATCATGTAGTGGCGTTGATAGCTGAAAGATAAGGGTACATGCACCGATCAGTTGGTGTCCCGATGATTGAGTGCTATGTGTCTTATGTCCAAGGCTTGATGCAAAACTACTATCGAGCCGGGGGTCTCACCGGAAGCAGCCTCTCTATCCCAATGGGGTAGAGGTAAGGCTGCCTACATCTTACCCTCCTCAGACCCTACCATAGCTTTGCTATTGGTGGGATATACTGAGTACGATGATGATGATGATGATGTATATATATGGGCGTGTGTGTGGCGCGCAACACATAAAAAAGTTAAAACATAAACTGATAAACAAGCTACGAACTAGCTCGAGCTCAACATTCCATCTCTCTTTGTAAACGAACCAGGCCCGAGCCCACCCTAGCTTGTCTCAGCTCGGCTTGGCTCGTTAACGGCCCTATTTGCACAGAAACATAAGGAAATGGCTAGAACATTTTCTTATATATTTCTATATATAAATCACAAACACAAAAGCCTGCTGATTAGGATAAAGAATTTTAACCCATCTATTTGTAATGGATCAAAATTGCGTTATACTATATTGAATTATTGATAACTGGTCAAACAACTAACATCAAAGAATTTTGCTAAAAAGGAAATAAGATTTGCGATTTTGCATAGTTACCAGAGTTATCTTCACGTGATATATGGCTTTCTTCCCTGTGCAGCCGATAGCCATCCGTCATTCTCACTGTTGAGAATACATAAAAAGATCAGAAATAATGCACGAAGCCATGAACTACACCCATAAACACTTCTATCTAATTGCCTAATAACATTTCAACTCTAACCACTTTTTAATTAAGAACTAAACAAAGTAATGGGGCTAAGATCAACCAACAATTCAAACTTTAAGTACACTTAACACCCACAAGCATAATTGTCTCTGACCTGATCATAATTTTTCAAGTATTTAAAAAAAAATAATTATAAGTTCTTAAATTCTTTGAGCTATTGCACATTGTTGCATTGTTGGTTATAAATTGACAAACCTGTCTGCAGGACTGGCGAGGGTACATGAGGGATATCTCGTCCCACATTGATGCTAGGAGATTGCAACATCCTTCCATCAAATGCATCTTCTTGAGAATACTGGATCGGGCTTGCAGCAAGCTGGAATAGTGCATGTGCCTGAAATTGGTCAGTTAGTGAGCTCACTGTTAAAAAAATCTAATAGATAAAAAGTTCGTAAAAGATATATCATATACCTTATCAGCTGAGACATCATCATAGACATTCACCTTGCCACTATAAAATATTGTCATTTGTCCTTTTGTCTCTTCTATCCCACCCACATCCTGAAAGATTCAAGTAAAAAGTTGGTAGTCTAGAATCCACATAATCATGAAATCTTAATCTGATAATCATTTGCCCCTTGGATATAAGTAATAATCAACTTATAGCAAATATACCTAGCATTTGAGTGATGAAAAATATATGTTGCAATTCATAACCATTAAGATTAATTACATTTATGTATTCTTTACAATCTCACATATCATGTATCAATGGTATTCTTCCTATGAGTATCATGCATGTGATACACAATGTTTGTATGTTTTTATAGTGTTAACTTATTCATAAACCGTGAATGACAATTGGGTGTACACAGTACACCTTAAACATACATATGAAATCTGATCCATGGTGAACTCAGACAAGAATGTACTTACACCACACGTATAACATGAATTACATTTTCTAACACCCATTTTCAGATAATTATTTGATGTAAATCTGAAAAAAAATAAGTAAAGAACCGTAACTCGGGCAAATCTCAACCAAATAGAAATTTTAATGTTCTAGTGAGTGAGTTGCCAGCCACCAAAACGTTCAGGGCGAAAATAACTAAAGGAGTAAGATCCAAGTATAAACTTCATGTAAACTTATTTCTCAATTTTGTATTGCTTTGTAGATTGCATTAATTTTAAGGAACCTGAAATCATTAGCCTTCACAAGACTAACATATCAAAACAGAGCTGAAACATGAAGAGATATTTTGATTTTCTAGATCAGTTGGGATTTATGAACTCAAGTCTCAAACTTGCTTTGTTTGGTTTGTAAGCAGTACACATATACACACACAGAGATAATTAATATATTAATATGGTTTGCAAAGCTTATAGTACATGCTAAGATACAATTTTGTTCGAACATGCCCTGTTTACCTCAAAATTCAACATTAAGGGGAAATTACCGAAGCAAAGTTTGAGCAACTGCTTATTTAGGATTCGAGAAGGTGGACGCTAGCATAGACAACTAGACATAACTTTCAAAAATGCAGACATCTGAGGACGCACATACAGAGACAAGACTTGCATTATTTATAGTGTTACATATTCTACTTTTATCATTTTTTGATTGTTACTTAGTCTTATGAATGCTATTTAATGATATAAATTAGAAAGGGGAACTTTTAAATTCAATTCGTATTTTCTATTATTGTTTTTTCAATAATGCATGAATGTGACATTAATCCACTTTCCTATGATATCATATCACCGCTTAAGTTTAGCTTCCTATTCATGATGAATATTTGTATGTTTATCACAAATAAGAAAGTAAAGTAAAGGCAGGGTATAGTATATCCTAGGCAAGAAGTTTAATACCACGTTCTCGTACTATTGAAAAGACATGATACAAATATAAATCCAGTTAAATATAACTGATCCCTTCTAACTTTTTTTTTCATTAACTAGCGTTTATAATACTAACCAACAATCAAGAAAAGATTAAGAAAAAAATGCATAACACTACAAACAATACAAGTTTCATCATTGTATGTAAAACCCCCAACCTCAATTATCTAACAGGTTGACCCACATTCATCATGCACCATCAACCACAACAAAATACAAATTATACAACTTAGTGTTTCATTCATGAAACACATATAATCATCACATCCAAAAGCAACAACATGATTTAAGAAGTTACCTTGTAGGAGCAGAATCATTACCCCCCAAAACATCCGACTTCTCCGCATCATTACGGTGACCAGGAACCAATTCCTCCGCAGAAAGAGAGATCTCCGTATCGGCACTTGTTCCTTTCTGGACCTACATTCCATAATTTCATATTAATATTCAAAGTAAGCAGGTAACACAGTAGTAACCTAACCTAATCAAGGATCAACTAGTAATAGAATACAATATAATATAATATTATATTAATGTTAATATAATACACAAAAGCATAAAGCATAAGCGTGTTGTTGTAACATTGCTAACCATATAATAATATTATCACTAACTATTCCCTAATAAATAATTAAAGATAATAATAACTCACACGAGTGGCTAGGGTTTGTTGTTGGCGAATGTTCACTTTCCGGCCACCGTCATCGGACTCCGGAGCCGGTTCTAGTAACGCCTTGAGCATAATCACCTGCTGGATCGCCTGTGATTTGTTCCACGACGGCCGCCGCATACCTAACACATTATTCAGTTACAATCCACAACAAAATTCAGTTACGGTTACAATTACAATCCACAACAACACTAACAGATTCAGTTACAGTTACAGTTACAAATTAGTTATAATTAACAACAATAACCTTTTTGTTTAAGAAAGCGGCGGCAGTCTTCGCGCGTGAGCTGCGAAATGTCGTCTTCGGTGAGCTGGTGGAGTGGTTTGTCGAGTGCTGACGTGGCGGTGGTGGAGGACGGTGGATCGTCGGTTGACATGGTGGCGATTGGACGGAATTAGTTAGAATTTAATTGGATGAATTTTAACCTAATTTCATGATGATTATTATTGAAGGGATTTGGGGGAAATTGGAAGAGAGAGAGTGAGTGAGTTTTGTCGTGTGAGTTTGGGACAATAAGGTTTTATTGGTTGACCAATGGGAAGCCTGCAAGTTGTCACCCCATACTGCCACGTATTCACTCTTATGTATATTTCTATTGTTGGTTTTATTATACGTATGAGAGTGTGACAATTGAAGGTTTATAAATGCTGTATAGGTGTAAAATCTTGTAGAAATTTAAGTAGATAGTTATTAGTATTCATGTAGGAAGTTTGCATTTCTCTCTGTCAGCACTAACTACCTCGAGGATAGTTAGTATTGATCATTAATTTCTACTATGTCGTAGTATCTTACTCTTGAAGATTAAGTTACCACTATCACTTAATAGTTTAACACTAGCGATCAACTTGCGACTTAACAGTAATGACTAATGAGAAATTTTGTTCCGTGTTTTGTGTTAAGGGAACTAAAACAGTTATAATTAAGGAAGTAAAATCTTTTAAGATGATACGAGTGTTAAAAAAAATTAGAAAAGTTTATTATGTAAATATCTTAAAAGAGTATGGGGGTTGTGAAACTTTAAAATAAAACACAGAAGCAATGTTTTAAAAACCGGTATTTTAGTCGTACCGGATTTTGTTCAAAAATGGTACAACCGGTTGAACCGGGATGTACCGAGAGGTTCAACCGGGTTTAATAGTTTACCTTCTAATTCATATAAATACAACTCCAACTCAAAAAATAATCCTAAAATACATTAATAAACATTACACATGAACCAAACATTACATATAAACAATGATCGAGTCAAATATAAAGTTTTATTTTATGTGTGAAATTAATTAATTATAAAAGAAGTAAAGAAACCAACATTGGATTTGCAAGATACAAAATTAGTTGATTCACGAATCGTTGCTTAGTGTGTTTGCTCGTTTTAATGTTATCTACTAGGTTTTTAAAAAAATATGGGTCACAAAAAATATAAAAAATCTCTTGGTTTTAAAACCGGTTTGCCGGTTTAAACCGGTATTTTCAAAAAAACCGGCGGTACGACGTTCTAGAAAACCGCCTAAAAATACCGGGTGCCTTACCGAAATCCGGTTTAACCGGTTCAACCGGCCGGTACGTACCGGTTTTTAAAACATTGCACAAAAGTGTTCATTCTTAAGAGATTTGTATATTGATGCATGAATCGCTTGTATATTATAATCAACGTCTTGATCTTGAATAGTATTCATGTCGGAAAAAAGAAGCACGTCACAACAGTACGTTCAGAATGTTTTTAAAAATAATATTTAAAAAATATACACAAGCAACACAAAAGATGTTGTTTATGGGTGTGTCACATGTCATTGTTTTATTGATACATGAATCACTTGTATATTATAATCAACGTCTTGATCTTGAATAGTATTCATGTCGGAAAAAATAAGCACGTCACAACAGTACGTTCATAATAATTTTAAAAATAATATTTAAAAAATATACACAAGCAACACAAAAGATGTTATTTATGGGTGTGTCACATGTCATTGTTTTATTGGTTCATGAATTAAATTAGAAAATATGTATAGGAACTATAGAGTTTTTATAGTATATACGACTAAAACTGATGAAACAAAAGTGTAAGTTTCTTAAACTAATTGAAATTTGAAAGTCACGTAAATTAGAGCGCATATCAATACATTAGTTTAGTTTATTATTGTACCAGTTGCTATAAACCAAATGCAAGCAATATAATATTAAAGGGCCATGGAGAAAAAGTCATATATTGGAGAGAGAATAATCAATTGTGTTTAATATCATCTCCATTAAGAGTCGTGGGTCCAAAACATAATTAGTTTTAATTTATATAAGATATATGTGGTTCGTAATTTTGTAGCTGGGAGAAAATGTAATGGTTGTAGCGTAGATTTTAAGTAGATATTTTATTTAGAATATATTTAGGAGACACATCCTGTAATTTTAATGTCATTTTTAAAGTTAGTTTTTACTTTTAAGTTTATGTTTACTTATTTTTATAATCTTTCGATACAAAATTTGAAAAGAGAAATTAATTACCGTGCATTTTAGAACTTATTAGTTATTACAATAAGTTTAGTTGAAAGAATCTTGGTGAACTAAAGTTAGAATGGCAATCAGTACATGTTCATCGCTACTCTTTGGAAAATTTGGAAGTGGAAGAATGATGAGTTGTTTCATGATCGTAAATCTTCAATCGGGTGATGGATGAGATTAAAAACGACTCCCGGTTGTGGTTATCTTCCCGTTCTAATTTCTCTTTTGCCAATGTATTTTTGTAATTATGTTCTTTGTAAAGTTTGTTGGCTTGTTGGTCTTCTAGTGTGGCTAGGTTGGGCCCTGCTTGACTGGCTGTTTTATAAAATTTACATTTTTATTTTTATTTTATTTTTCAAAATTCACCAAGCAAAAAAGTTATTTGATATGGGATTCCATTATATTGGCCATTGGTCCATGAAGGGTACAACACATTATTGGTTTTATTATTCGACACTTGGCAATATTTAAGGTTCTTGGACCATGTTAAAATGACAATATATGCCATCTAGGTTTCATCACATGGTACCCTCAATCATTCGATTCTAAATCTAAGATATCTACTAACAAGTTATGTGATAAAACTTAGTTGTGTCATTTCTATTCTTGTTTTGGACCAATTAGCCAATAAATGACAATTAGCTATCCATGTCAAGGCATGTATTAAAGCATTAACGCCACAAGTTTGCCATAAAGAATGTTAAGGTTGTTGTGACTTACCATACATGTCATTTTTTGTGATAACCAGAACGTCACATGTGGAAGAGAAGGATGGGTGTTGTACCCGGGATAAATATAGATGTTTTATGCATGACGTTTTGGGATGTGTTAACAATAGGTTGATAGTTATGTCTAGTAGAGACATTCTAAAATATCACTAATTCTAATATTGTTTCTATTTAAGCATGTCTAATAGTGAAATTCTCTTTTCATTGACATCTAATGCGCTCAAAAGGCATCAGTAGTATCTAGATAAAGCATTCCTTATAAGCCAAATGTCTCTCATGTCTATGATCGATGTGAATTGTACCTGACGAGTTACAATCATGATGCCATATATTTACTTGAACCATGTGGGGTGTGGGGTCTTAAGTCTAAAAGAATATAAAATCAAGACACATCACATATGTTAGCCAACTTGCTAGGTATCACAACATGTTGGGGTTTATTAATCCTCACCTAGCAAAAGATTTGCAAAAGCCACTCATGTATATATTTGGATAATTGGATAGACAACATAACACACCTTCTAAGACACATCATTTTTTTATCATCTTATGTCTTGTTTAAATATCTTTATTATTTCTCTCTAATTAAACCACTTAAGTAATTAGATAGTGTTTTATGCTTTTTCTTGAATTCCTAACATCTTCCTTTGACTTCAAATATGTTAACTTGATTTCCAAATTTGATAAGTAAAAGCATAATCCATAAGTTGATGCAAGTATTAATGGACTATGTACTCCATAAATTGATGGACTATGTACACGGTACACAAGTAACTTTATTGCTATGCTATAGGATATTAAAGAAGAAAACAAACAAGTGTCTTGATTTGTTATTTGTTGACAAATCGTAATAGGGTTTTTATTTCTATAAAGATGTATAAAGTAAATTACAGATACTTGATTATATTTCAAATTATATATGAATAATTTATATTTATATGAGGTGACCGGAAAGGCCGAAGGCTTGGGAACATAAAGGAAATTACCATATTCCAGTAACTACACATGTTCAGATGACGTCTTAGTCCGCTCATTGATCTTAACGACGAATCGAATATCGAAAAGATCGACACAAAAGGGAAATAAATGGGATGAGTCGTCAAGCACAAGTATGTCTAATCAATCATCAATTCATCCAAACAACACACATATGGAGCTTCAATTGAATCAATTTGACATGAAAAACGACAGATTACACACTTTCAAAGCATACAAAATATTTTCGTACAGAAAGCAGCCACACATGACATTCTACCAATAAACTCTAAAGTTATTCCTTTGTATTGTTGATTAATATCAATGTAAATCTTTTAAACCTCTTATGTGTTTGTTATCTTTGTGTTATTATTGCAACATATTGATTACTATTGATTCTGGCTTTAGTAATCATTGGGATTTACATTAGCTTATTCGTAACCATCCTGTCAACATTAAATTTGTTGGTTACGAGGTTGATAGTGAGATAATCGATCCTGACAAGTGTGTAACTGGGTTTCGTTGAGCCTATGAACGTTTTTGTTTTTCGGCTGAGCTTTTTGTGTTTTTGGCTTGAGCATGATTCGCGTACGTTAAGAATTATTGCATGATAACATAACTCTATTAAAAAATTTGTAATGTATTAAATTTTTTAATGTATTTTAAGCAAAAACCTTAAATGAACCTAAACTCGACTATAAAGTGTTAAATTAATAGATAGAATTATGAAAAAGCTAAGACTTAAAAATAAACAAGACTCATCATAACTAAACAAATATTATTTAAGGCTTTGTCTCAACTCTAGCTTGAAAAGAGTTAACTTGTTTTAAGTTTTTTATTAATTCAAGAACGAGTAAATTGGAGGTGGATTGTTTAAGAGTTGCGAAGCCATTAATGATATCACTAACGAGTGAAAAACAGGTCAAGATAACCCGACCCGACCCGACCCGACCCGACCCGTCTGAGAAATAGTGAGTTTGGGGGATTAACACCGAGACTGACAAACGATTCGTCGAACGATTGCAGGCATTTGTAGGTTTTTTGTTTCTCCTACTTCCGAACAAACCGAATCATCCACCGACTGAACGACTGCAGAAACTAAAACTCCGTAAGTTACTCGTTTCTAAGCTTCTTGTTATAGTTAGGTTGGAAAACCTTGTGGTTATGGCATTGTGTTGTTTCCGTAGAACTGTTTAATTTGTTACTACAAGTTGGTGTTTAAAGTTATGATTATGTAGTTACTATGTTATGAAAATGATGAATTAAGGATATTTATTAAGCCCATATTGAGCTTTGACCCAACCCGTTTTGGCCTGTTCATTTTTTTCATTTTGCTACTGTTTACCATAATAATTTAGGTTTAATTGTATCTAGTTGTTGAGTTTTTCTGTTTCCAAGAACTTATAATTAGTAATTTAGTATACATATCTACATATTAATCTTTATAATTGTGTACAGTATGCTATAAGTTAAAATCTATAAACACGAGACAAAAAAGATAGTTAACGGGTCAACCCATTTTACAGGCATGGCAATCAGGAGTATGAGTTGTGGTGGTTTAATGGGATTTCCATCATTAGAAGTTGGGAAGAAAGATAGAGTAAAGATGCGGGTCACAATGAGAGACAGAAGCAAGAACAGGAAACCGTTGCAGAAAGGACGAAATTTAAGCATCGAAGCGATCCAAACGATTCAATATCTTAAACGCACATATAAATCTTTCGGAGATAAACAACTACATCAACAACAAGTTATTGACTCGAAGTTTAGTAGATTACTTAAATTTGATATGATGGCTATACTACGTGAACTCCTTCGCCAAGACCATTGCCAGCTGGCCCTTATGGTGAGTTTGTTTATTTGGTTTCTATCTATTGTATTTATATAAAGGGGCATTCATTTAATAACTAATAATAATATGTTAAGAACTGCACATTGCATTTCTGCACAAGACGGTTATATATATATATATTAAAACGATTGTTGTTTACTACACTACAATTTTAAGTTAAGAACCGGAATAAACACATGTACCTATTGCTTAAACTGTTATACATAATAACAACTTGAACCGCATAACTGCCTCTCGTTTCTTCTCACACTGGCAAGCACACGCTAACGCTGCACTCCCGGTTCTTTACTTAAAATTTGATTACATATTTAATGTGCATTTATAATATACTTTTAGACTTTGTAAGTTTTCTATTCAAGCTTAAATTGAAACCATGATCTAATACTCACTATTCTTGATGTAGGTATTTGCAGAGATTCAAAAGGAACATTGGTACAAACCCGAGGTATCATTATACGGTGAAATACTCTCGGTTTTAGCAAAGAATGAGTTGTATGATAAGTTTGATATCATTGTTCATGATATGAAAGCAGAAAAAGGTAGATTAGAGGCTAAGACAGAAGGGTTTAATTTGTTATTGGAATCTTTGATGAGTTACAACCTCATTGAGGTTGCCATGGATTGCTTTGAGCTGATGAAAGAGGTAAACTGTGAGCCCAATCGGTCAACGTTTAAGTTATTAGTCTGGCAGTTAGAATCGAAAGGAGAAACCGAACTTTTAGAAATGATTAAGAAAGAAGCTTATAAATATTATGGTGATACGATAGCGTTTGTAAATGAGCCAGAAGAGATGACAATAAAGTAAAATTGTTTTTGTAATAGCGTTTGATATATTTAGTTTGATAATATATATGAGTTTGTCACTTTGTTGATAATAGTTAGGATGTAAATTAGAGGTTACAATTCCTAAGATCACTCGCTAGGTTAATAAAGAGTTCGTGCAATCGGAATTGATCATTCGCTCATGGCTAGTAGCTCTAGCTAAACCTTTAATGTAAGGCCCCGTTACCGGTGTCCTACATTGGACGTTGGATTTACTCATAAACACAGTTCTGAACATCATAGTTAATTAAAACATTCGCGGAACATTAAACATTCGTAAAACATTACATATAAAGCCATGACTTGTCTTAAAATAAACATTTTTGTCTTTCAAAATATCATAACATTAAACATAAACGTCTTAAGTCTTCAGATGCCAGACTCTTATTCTTCTGCCATGTGCCCTCGCTCAAGCCAGCTGTCTCATTCTACTCACCTGCATGCATACTAAAAGTCAGCTACGCTGAGTAAGTTCTAGTTAATCAGGTAATATACAATACTTTAACCTACTTATACATACGCATCCGAAGATACATATTATATTCTTAACATGTACATCTTTCTTTCGTACATATATAAACTAGTTTTTATCCCCTGTATTACGGAGGTTGTTTTATGTTGTTTGTTTTAATATTTATTTATTTTTTGAATTTATATTTTTTTAATTGTATAAAAGTTAATAATATACTTATGATTTGATGATAAATTGTTTACAAATAAATGAGATGTTATAACTTGGTTTAAAAGCTATATGGTTTTGATGAGGCCCAAGACCCGTTTATTTTTTTACTATAAAATTGGTTTTTTAATTATAAATAATATTTATGAAAGTTAATAATATACTTATGGTTTGATGAGACCCAAGACCCGTTTATTTTTTTTACTATCAAATTGGTTTTTTAATTTAAATAATACATATACCTTTTTTAAAACAAATAAGATATTAATTTTTATTATATCCTATTTTATAAGATTTTTACATCAATAATTTGGTGAGAATAATTTTTAATTTATTGAGATGTTATAACCCGTTTAAGGAATATCTGGGTTTGGTAAGACCCATACCCATGAATTCGGGTCAAATGCATGAGAAGCCTCCATTTAAAATCAAGCAATTCTGGTGACTCCAAAAAAATGGGGAGCGACCACATCGCGACATATAGGATTTTTATGTCTTCGTTTATATATATTATATATAGATATATACATTCTTTCTTTCATTCTTCCTTTTATTCTTTCTTTACATGTTCTATATCTACCAATACTTTACATACTTATACGTTTTAAAGAGCATTACGCCCTACTGCCTCGAGTATTATTAGGGCTCGGTCCCTTTTTCTGCCTTAAGTATTATTAGGGCTCAGTCCCTTTCTGCTTTGAGTATTTTTAGGGCTCATTCCCTTTCTGCCTTGAGTATTATTAGGGCTCAGTCCCTTTCTGCCTTGAGTATTTTTAGGGCTCAGCCCCTTTCTTCTATACCTGGCTATCTCTTACATTCGTCCATAAGATACGTACATATAATTCATACATTATACACAACATTATATCCATAAACATAACTTGCCAGTACGTGAAATATCCGAAGATCGTTCACGCACCGACAAGCAGTCATTCACATCTTTCACATAATACATATATGGCATACACTTATCTCTTAGGATAAGTGTATTAACTAATCACATCGAGTATGCACACATCCCTGAAAACATAACAAGGAATGAGGCAAGAACTCACCTGAATGCGGTTATGTTCGCCGTTTATAGTTATTCCTTTCTTGAGCTGTGCACGGCTAACTGTGTAATAATTACATGTATTAATTAACTATTACTACGCATAACGTATTTCTATCTTTATATAACCCACAACGAACGGGGTCCGGGGGCAGCGCCCCTGGCAGCGGGGTCCAGGAGCGGCAGCCCCTAGCAGGGTCCAAGGGGCAGAGCCCCTGGCTGGGGTCGAGCTGCCATGTCAACTTGGAAAAAAATTATTTCCATTAACTGTTGTAACACATTCTCCGTTAGGATTTTAAATTATTATTTAATTCGCTAAATCAAAAGTTCAAGGGCTTATTTGTAATTAATTCATTCTTTTATAATTCTAGGGACTGTTCTGTCATTTATCAAACTTCTAGTTCATTACTTGGTTCTTAACGAATTGGTTTGTCTTAACGAACTGGTCATTGCAGGGAATTGAACCCTTTAACGAACTGGTTATTACACGAACTGGTCCTTTGGCGAATCAGTTCATGTAGCGAATTGGATATTCTAATTCGTTATCCCTTTTAACGAATGACTATAATGAATTGAGGGTAATTCGTTATCTTCTTCCCTTAACGAATCAACTAGCGAATTACCTCTAGTTCGTCAGACCTCCGCTAACGAATCACTTGATAATTCATTAGTTTTCCATCACGAATTAGGGTTAGGTCAGATTTGTCAGTACATTCCCTGACAACCTTATACACGTTTTTCCGGCGCCGTCATCGCCGGAAAACCGCGTTTTCGCCGGAAAAACGAGATCTCACTCGTTTTTCCACCGTTTTCACCGTTTTTCGTTCCGTTCGATCCAGATCTGAGCTAGGGTGATCCCTAAAGTCATCTTAGGTTCGGTTTATACCCGATTCCACCCGGATCTCGTGACTTAAACGGTTTAACGGTGTCGGCTCGTCATTTCGTGACCATATCTAGCGGATTTAAGCTCATACAACATCATACTATCGTTACCTCGGGTCGGTGCTCGGTTTCATTCTTGGTTTCGGTTTAGATAGGGAGAGAACTAGAGATAAGTGTGTGTTTTGGTGGTGTATGGAATATGTGTGAAATGAGGTAAATGGGTGATTTAAGGTTTATATAATTATGGATCATGGGCTTAGCCTAAGCCCATGGTCTTTCCTTCTTTCTTTTATAACCTAAGTCCATAACCCATATCCATTTAACCCAACGCTAACCCGACTCATAATAACTCGTATTTTCATTTATTAACCGAAACTAGAAAACGGGATGTTACATTTAATGAGATTATATATTCTAACACATGCGTGTCGTCGCGAAGGTCACCTATTGGTTGGATTTTGGCTTGATTATAGGCCTATGAAATTAGATATTACCTCGTATGGCTAGCTAGTTTACAAGGGATTATGCATTGCCACTTATTTCCACATGCTTCATGGGTTTGAAGCATCACGCGCTCACACAATTATACATGGGTTTGTACTTACTCAAGTTATCACTATTTATAATGTTTTATCAAGTCATAGAACCTATAAACTCACTAACCTAATGTTGCGGTTTTTAAGTATGTTTTTTAGGTAATTGATCAACTGTATGCACACATGGGGAAAAACATTACATATTATGTCACCATTTTTTAGAAATGATTTGTTGTTATAACCTAACGTGTTAGGTCATAGTTTGAAATCTTTTTAAACACTAATTTTAGGAAAACTTTAAATGCTTTTAGAGCATTCACATCAGATTCATCTCCATAAGAGCACTCTGTCATTCATTGTCGATCCTTCATATTTATGTGAGTGAGTTCTTCATATTGTATGAAGTGGTCGTGGGTGAGGGAGAGATAAAATGTTGTTGTTTATAAGTAAATTGGTAAGAGATTGTTTACCATCTATAAATTTTTAATATTTTTTAAAAATAGCCGTGAGTAGAGGAGAAAAAAAATAACTATGAAGGTATAAATAATATTATTTAATTGAAAAACATAAATAAAATTTAGTAATTTTAATGTAATTATAGAGATGAAGATATATGATGGACTGCTCTAATTTAACTAGATATCACATTTCTTTAAATTTTATTATCTTATGTATCTCAAGTTTCATTTCATTCACAAATACTTATTTTATTGTATATTTTCTTTCTTATACGCTTACAAATATTTATATAGGTGATGTATAGTACATCTCTATTGTTTGAGTATTACTATTCGTTAAACTTCAAATTATATAGATACATGTAGAGATGCAATATGTATATGTAGAAAATTAATATATGTTAGAGATAAATATAGATATAGAGAAGCTAATGTAAATGCTCCTAGAATCTCTTTTTACAGATAGAATAATACCGAAAATGTATAACTAAGTGAAAAAGTATCTTTAATTCTTTGCCAATGTTTAACGTTTCCACGGCCATCTAGTTAATATTGTCTTTGTAAGTTTTGATGAGCACACAACAGTTGTTAGATGCTCCAACAACTCAACATGTTCGAACGAAAGAACAAATTAAGTTAAATGATCGATTTTCGTCTTTACGCGTCAGCGTATTTAACAGGCGAGAAATGAAAAGATTTTCAACAACACATCGGTTGCAAAGTTAGTTGGTGAATCAACACATTTTTTTTCTTATGGATCAAGCATCGGGCTAAGCTCCTAGAATGGGAAACATGACGTGGTTTTAATTTTGTTAACTTTTCTATGTGATTGTGTTTTGTTTTCTGTTTTCTTGTATTGTTATCCTCTTCTAAATTATTGCTAGTGTTTTTAGTTATTTATAAAGCAGTCGTTCAAAAAATTTAATATTTGTTTGAGTCTCCATCCAAATAATATTAACCTTTATTAGTAAACGAACTTCATAACAATTTTTAATTTCCACAACTGAGTGACCAAAGAATAAAACTTTCAAAATTGAATGAACTGGTTATTATCTATTTAAAGGTTTTTACCATAACATCATAAATAGTTTCTTGTTAATGCTTAATCTGACAGCTCTACCGAATCCGACTAAATGTCCGCTAATTGGCGTCAACGGATTATTCGCCGGTACCAATCGCCGTCGGTGACAAATTCCGGCAGCGAGGTGACGTCAATGGTTGTAGTTATTGCTGAGATCTCTTAATTGAATTGGATTTACGTCTGACAAATTCGTGGATATGAGACTTTGGGGCGTTCGCGACAACCGGTGCCAGTGACGAATCGACGTACTCCCAAAATGGTAGTGTTTCTAAGTGTTGTCAAAAGAAGAATAAGTTGGGAGGGCTATGGCGGCGGTGGTGGCCGGTTGCCAATGGTGGTGGTCGGATTTAATGGATGTGTTGGTTGTGGGTGTGTTTTAAGAAAGAGATGGAGAGAGAGTATGGTAGCCGGTGGATGGTTTAGGTTTTTTTTTTAATATAAAGGGCAATTCTGTAATTTTCTTTAAAATTTAATAGGGTTAACTATTTTTTCTGACTGGGATTGTTAATGGTAACAAAACTGAAAGTTGAGATTGCTATTGGTCAAAGTGATAGTTGGGATTATTATTGACCAATGGTTAATAGTTTGGATTATTAAAATCTAATTTTCCTTATTAATTTATCGATTAATTAATAACTCTTTAAATTAATAAACTTTGATGGTCACAAGTGTATTATTTTATAGAGTTTCAACTATATTATTAATACATACCATTTAACCACTATGCCCCCCCCCCCCCCAACCAACACCATCACCACCACCACCACCACCACCACCACACACCCACCTTTTGGTGTGGCGTCAATGATGGACTAATGTAAATATGGAGGTGTGGGGTTAGTTGGAGGTACGAGGTTCGATGACTTCGATCCCCTAAGTGTGTATAAAATAGTTTGACTGGTAAAAAAACAAAACAAATTATTCATTTTTTTTGACAAAATTATACTTTAAACATATGCGATTTATGGATAAAGTCCAATAAAAAAATTATTTGCAGACGGTGTCCTTTACATGATATGATTGTTGATTTTTGTCCTTTTAACTAACTGGCATCCAAAACCCCCGTTAAGTCTTGTCATGTGAGAACATTAAAGTTTTTTTACGCATACTATTTAAGTAATTATAATTAAAAAACAAATTAAATATATTATTAGAAAAAGAAACTAAATAAAATATGTTTAACAAAAACCCTATTAAGTCTTGGTATGTTTGGATTTAACTGAGTTTTTGGATGACAGGTAGTGTAAAGGACAAAAGGTGAATGTGTTTTGTCGTATAAAAGACACCGTCTTTAAATAAACTTTATAAAGCACATAATCCATAAATCGTATATATTTAAAAGACAAAATTTGTAATTCTGTATTTTTTTTAGACTTCAGAAGTTAATAA
The DNA here is from genome assembly GCF_021521415.1 of Bidens hawaiensis. NCBI lineage: Eukaryota > Viridiplantae > Streptophyta > Magnoliopsida > Asterales > Asteraceae > Bidens > Bidens hawaiensis. The sequence continues at coordinate 26,658 of NW_027495720.1, read as the reverse complement.
TTACAATTATATACATGACGAATGTGACATTGTGATTGCGTGCCTTTTTTTGTTAGCGTGTTTGACTCTATTCCTTCGACAGTGGCTAAAAATCGTGTCATAGGGGGATAACCCCTCAAATATTATCTTTTTATTCATGTATCATCAACATGCGGTACATTTTGCTGAAGAAATTCGGTGCATACATGACAATAACTCAAGTTGTTCTTGTCTATGTATGTGTATTTGTCTAATAGTATTTACATCTAGTGCAAGAAGCTTAAACACAGCATAATACCGATTCAAAACGCGTCTAAACAAATATAGAGAAATATTGTTATTCAATAAATTGTATTATCGATAAAGCATATGTTGTTTCACACACCAACACCACTTTCTTATATCAATATTTAACTTGTATCCATTGAACTATTGCATAATATTTGGAGCTAAATGCAAGTATTTTTACTTCTTCTTGGCGTATAATTAAGTTTATTTGTATAGTTGTTTTTGAAGCTTTAAACTATACATTTTAAAACTCGAGGATGGTAAACAATACACAATCACATTATTGCAAAAACATAAGCTGAAGTTCTCATGATTTGAGCCATAATACTGGATCAAGCTTTATCGGAGCAACCGAATTCGGTGAATCAATGATGGCGGTGAGATCTACGGGTTCATTAAACATGTAAGCCTTAAGAAAGGCAACAAAAATGCCCCCACAAGCTCTTCTCATATCCGCATACGAACCTTTCCCAGTCTTGCACACAAACATACCCGCCAACTTAGCCAACCAATCGTCAAGCATATCCATGTGACCAAAGTCCTTGGCTACAAAATAACAAGTAGGGGGTTTGCATTCGTTGAAGAAAAATGGATGGTTACATCCCCAAGGGGCTGCAGGTGGAAAACACCCGCAACACCCATCATCACCCAAGCCTGTCCCAATTAAGGCTATAGGTAGGGATATGTTGAAATTTTTCGGGATGTAGTTTAAGATTTTTGGTTCAAGCCTATCGGCATTATCTCGACCTGCAACAGGATCTAATCCAATAAGAGCCTTGAACTTAAGGCTCGTATTAGCATGACCTAATGCTAGTGCAAATGCTGCTTTTCCTCCTTTGCTATGACCGGCTAGTGCTACATTCTCAAGATCCGGTGATACATCATTTGGAAGTACACTCTGGAGGTTTTCGTCTATCCAGTTGGCTGTTTCGGCTGCACTGTCCACATCACCAACCGCGGAAAATACACATAGACCCCTTAAGAGCTCAATCTATAATAAAACAAAAGAATAAAAGAAATCAACATGTAGCATATGAGTATGCCACTATTTTATCATATGATGGTTTATAACTTTATAAGGCTCAAATAAAACATAATTTAGCATATATAGAGAAAGAAATACCAAAGTTTGACCGGGAGCGACAATAATATAACCATGAGACGCAATAAACTCAAACATATCGGTATAAGAAATATTAGGGATCGAAAAGCCATGGAGAAAGAGTATAACGGGATAAGTTCCTTTTTCGTTAGGATAAACAATGTACAAAGGCGGGTTTGGTGTATCAGAACTCGAGGATTTTCGGATGCTTCTCTTTGACACCGTGTAGCTTCCATCGTCAAAACAAGTAGTCGATGTTGGTGTCGCTAAAGATTCGGTAGACAACACCATTTTTATAAATTTTGAGGAACAAATTGGTTCAAATGTGAGGATAACTTATGAAAATATCAACATATTTATAGTCCAATTTGCAAGACCACGTAATAAACGAGGATATATATAAGGCCATAAGGGTTGTCACCTTCTTGAAAGATTTTGTTTTAGACTTTTAGGTATTTTGTGGTTGCCACTGTTCATAGGTTATCCGGTATTCAAATTTTGTACCTATATTAGTTTTTGTTAATAAACACATTAGTTATGACTATACACATTTTTTATCTTTATAGGGTAAATTTAAAATATAAAGGGAGACAAAAATGAGAAGTATGAGAAGGATTTGTGATCAAATAAAAAACCCCTTAAAAATAAATTTAAAAAATAATAAAAAAAATCATAGCTCATAATATAAATAAAAAGCGAAAAAAATTGAAAAACTAAAATGTTTCCGCCATTATTCCCGTTAAAAAAATAAATAAAAGAAATACAAAAAAATAATAAAAATTGACGAAAAGACGCAACGGCGAGATCAAAGACACAATGACGAAAATGAACAAATGCACAATTATAATTAAAAAAAGACACAATAGATCGCAAAATATAACATAATGCCGAACAAAATATAACACAGTGTTGAGTAATATAACATAATATAAAGAAAAAAAGACATAATGTCAAGGAAAAAAAAACACAATCAATAACGAAAATAAACACAATGATAAACAAAAAGACACACCGACTTGTTTCACGTACCATTGTGTGTTATTTGTTTTTTTATGAGAACGAGAAAGACGGTGGAAACATTATTGTGTTTTTACTTTTTTCGTTTTTTAATTATATATTGAGTTATGATTTTTTTAATTATTTTTTTTAAGTTTGTTTTGAGGGTTTTTTTGTATGGCTAGAAATCCTTCTCATTTTTATTCCCCTTTATAGAATATATTGACCCTATATTTATATGCTTTTAGGTGTGCTTATTTTTCTAAAAAAGGGTAAGCAATAACTTCGTTGATCAAACCGAACCGAAAACTGATGAAACTGAACTGAATTTAACCAAAAATCGGTTACTGTTTGTACCCTCAATTAACTGAACTGAACTATTCATAGTTTCATATATTTCTAGTTTTTATACCTCCATTTCATGTACTATATACCACAATTTCATGTGTTTATACCTCCATTTTTGTATTTATATATCCATTCCATATATGCACCTTCATTTTATGTATTTATGCATCTATTACATGTATTTCTAAGATAAAAATTTAACCAGAATTTGGTTTTGGTTATTAACTGAAACTAGCGGAACTGAACCGAAAACCAAAAAAATAATCGAATAATCATAACCGATTAACTAACATCCAATTGCTAAATTCGGTTGAAACTAATAACCAAACTGAACTATGTACACCATATATATATATATATACAGTATTTGATTATATTATAAAGAAATTAATAATGTGAATAGGTTGATTGATATTCCTTCGTATTATCATTATCATTTTGATATTCGTTGAATTATGCGAGGTAGGTGGAGAATTAAAGTCTTATGGTACACGGGACCATCAAACACGTGAATTCTTTATAAAATGAGTTGTAGTTATTATGAAAGTGTTAGCAAGACATCCATGTGATGGATGACAAATTTTTCAAACCAATTATAAGAACATGTCCCCTCAATAGTAAGACTTTTGTGTATATATATCTACATATGTAACCGAAGAAGATACACCATAAAAAGTTACTGAATCATTTAATATCTTATTCTCTTGTTTTGTTATCTTCAAGTTCTCACACTACCAATAATCTTATTATAGTTAGAGCTAATATTATAACACGTTATCAGCACGAGCCGCTTATATCCTAACCAAGAAAGGTAATAGACACAAAGGTATCTACATAAGCATCATAAACACTTCTTTAATTATGTACATTAGATATATATCTATGCATATACATATACTAACTAATATACTGAGTAATAGCAATAATGTGTATAAACATTGTTATTAAAATTTGATAACTATTCTAACTTTTATTTATATATGCACACTAATATCTCATTTAGAAGTTAGATTTATTTACACTAGCAATTCTATTCTTATTATTGTGCATACTAATTATATATATTTTATAAAATAAACTGTATTTAATATCTTATTTATTATCTTAATTTAAAATAATTAATATTATATATTATATATACACACACACACAAACGGTAATGTTACCGTTATAAACGGTAATATAACCGTTATAAAAGGGTTATAAATTTTCACTATAAATAACCAATCATTAACCCCATTTCATTTACAACAAACATTCTTCTTATTAAATTTATCCAAGATAAAATTCTCAAAATGATTCACCCGGTTTTGATGTTGGTCACTATAATGCTTATACTACTTCTCATTCTAATTTTTAATCTCCCATCTGAAGATTTCGGCATTTTCTTTTTCTTTTATATGTTTATAGCTCTACCAATGTATTGTATCTCATTGTTGATTGATATATATGGATTCTAATATTTATCTTATTATTTGCTCTATTATGTTTAGCAACAAAATGTCAAATATAGCAAAACTCGAATTCCATGCACTCAACATTTCTGGAGAAAATTATATGTCTTGGACAGCAAATGTCAAAAGACATTTAAAATCTATGGATGTGTTAGACGCAATCCAAGAATACAATGATTGCTCTGACCAGGATAAAGCAAGAGCTGATGTTTTCATCCATAAACATATTGATGAATTACTACAGCATGAGTATTTTAATTATGATAACCCATATATGATATGGGAAGATTTTAAAAGCAGATTCGGTCATCTAAAGGAAGTTTTACTTCCTACTTCTAGAGATGAATGGAACAGTCTTAGGTTCCAAGATTTTAAGAGGGTAAATGATTACACCTCTGCTTTATACCGAATTTGTTCAAAGCTAGAATTTTGTGAGTATCCCGTAACAGAGGAAGAAAAGTTAGAGAAAACTTTCTCCACGTTTCATGCATCAAATATAAACTTGCAAACACATTATCGTTTGCAGAATTTTAAGAGATACTATGATCTAAATGCATTACTCCTTGTAGCAGAGAAAAATAATGAATTATTGATGAAAAATCATCAATCTCGTCCCACGGGTTCATTAGCAATACCAGAAGCACATGTTGCTCACAAAAGTTCTCATAAAAATTCTGATCATAAATGGGAACAAAGTCGAGGACGAGGCCGTGAACGTGGACGTGGTCATTTTGACAAAAGGCATTTTAATGATCGTAAGCATCCATTCAAATGGAACAATAACTCTTACGGTCGTGGTCGTGGCCGTGGCCGTGGTCGTAACCAGAGAGCCAATAATTATCATGTCCCACACAATACCAATTCCAACCACCAAAATAAATGGAATGAAGCTGGTAGGTCCGAAAACAATGACACTTCATGTTTTAGATGTGGAAGTACAAACCACTGGGCAAATGCTTGTCGCACAGCTCCACATCTGTGTGAACTGTACCAAGCCTCTCTAAAAGGAAAAGAGAAAGAAGTGAACCATGTTGATAACTTTAATAATATCAATGTTGAGCTGAGCGTTGAAGACTTTGGGGTAGAACTTTGAAACAAAGTTGCTTGACCACTATAATTAGATGCAGTTATTAAGTGTGTTCTCATTATCTTTAATTATGTAGTTCCTCTTTCATGTACTACTTGTGTTTCAATTAAATAAAGTTCTTATTAAAATATCATATGTCTTCGTTATACACTTATTTTTTTTCTTAATATTTTTCAAGATTTAAAATGAAAATCACCGGAGCACAAGATCAAACAAATGAAGAAGATATATGTATAGCGGATAGTGGAGCCACGCATACTATACTTAGATCAAAAAAATATTTTTATAAACTGAAACCAACAAAAGGGATCATCAATACAATATCAGGTCCTACAAACATTGATAGAAGGAGTGGGAAAAACTAATTTAGCATTACCAAATTGTACAAAGCTCAAAATAGAAAATGCTTTATTTTCCCCAAAATCAACAAGAAATTTGTTGAGTTTCAGAAACATATATCATAATGGATATGATACTCAGTCAAGGACTGTTAGTAATGAAAAATATTTGCATATCATAAGCAAAGATCAAATATTGGAAAAATTGCCAATGCTCCATTATGGTTTGCATTATACATATATAAATGTGCCTCAAGCATATATGGCAGTCAAAGAAAATTGTTGCGATTCTGGTATCATAAATTTATGGCATGACAGATTAGGCCATCCAGGATCCACAATGATGAAAAGGATCATTGAAAATACACATGGGCATCCACTGAAAGGTCAAAAGATCCACAAAATAGATAAAATGCCTCAATGTACATCTTGTTCTCTTGGAAAATTAATTACAAGGCCTTCGCCATTAAAAGTCGATAAAGAAACACCAATGTTTCTTGAAAGAATTCAAGGTGACATATGTGGACCAATTCATCCACCATGTGGACCATTTAGATACTTCATGGTCTTAATAGACGCATCCAGCAGACGGTCTAATATCTCTTTATTATCGACTCGTAATATTGCTTTTGCAAAATTTCTTGCTCAAATTATCAAATTACGTGCACATTTTCCGGATTATACCATTAAAAGAGTAAGGCTTGATAATGCGGGAGAATTTACATCACATGCTTTTGATGATTATTGCATGTCTGTGTGGATTGTTGTAGAACACCCTGTTGCTCATGTACACACACAAAATGGCTTAGCCAAGTCGTTGATCAAACGCCTACAGCTAATAGCTACACCATTAATAATGAGGACAAAACTCCCTGTTTCTATTTGGGGTCATGCAATTATGCATGCTGGATCATTAATCCGCGTGAGACAAAGTGCAAATCATAAATACTCTCCCACACAACTTGTTTCTGGAAATGAGCCAAATATCTCTCATCTTAGAATTTTTGGTTGTGCTGTGTATGTTCCTATTGCACCACCACAACGCACAAAAATGGGTCCCCAAAGAAGGTTGGGAATATATGTTGGATATGAAACATCTTCCATCATAAGATACCTTGAACCTTTAACAGGTGATGTATTTACAGCACGTTTTGCTGATTGTCATTTTAACGAGACAATGTTCCCGACATTAGGGGGAGAAATGAAAAAGCAAGAAAGAGATATATCATGGTGTGTGCCATCATTGTTACACCTAGACCCAAGATCAAAACAAAGTGAGACAGAGGTTCAAAAAATAATACATCTACAAGAAATTGCAAATCAGTTACCTGATGCATTTACTGATATAAACAGGGTCACTAAATCTCATATACCAGCTGCTAATGCTCCAGCTCGAGTTGAGATTCCAAGCAAGCAAAACCATAATAATGCACCTCATGAATCTCAAAAACGTTTAAAACGTGGAAGGCCAATCGGTTCAAAGGATAAAAATCCTCGAAAAAGAAAGGGTTATGAGAAGGATACTGACCCTAAGGAAGGAATGATTGACAAAACCTTCCCTCAGGAAAGAATAAATGATATAACATTTCCTCAGGAAGAAATAAATGATTCCAATAAAGAATTGTCAATAAACTATGGTAAATCACATATAATGTGGGATCGAGATGAAATGGAAAATACTGATGATATATTTTCTTATTCTGTGGCAAGCGATATCATGGAAGAAAATGATGACCCTGAACCAAAATCTGTAGATGATTGTAAAAATCGACAAGATTGGAACAAATGGAAAGATGCTATGCAAGCTGAATTAAACTCACTAAACAATCGAAAGGTTTTTGTACCTATTGTCATTACACCAAAGTCAATGAAACCTGTAGGATATAAATGGGTTTTTGTGAGAAAACGAAATGAGAAAAATGAAGTTACAAGATATAAAGCAAGACTTGTAGCTCAAGGTTTTTCTCAGAGGCCAGGAATTGACTATGAAGAAACGTATTCTCCTGTCATGGATGCTATTACGTTTAGATATTTAATCAGCTTAGCAGTCTCTAAAAATTTAGAGATGCGCCTTATGGATGTTGTCACAGCTTACTTGTATGGATCACTAGATAGTGACATCTATATGAAAATTCCCGAAGGATTTAAACTCCCCGATGCAATAAGCTCAAAGCCTAAGGAAATGTATTCCATCAAATTACAATGATCCTTGTATGGACTGAAACAATCTGGAAGGATGTGGTACAATCGTTTGAGTGATTATTTGATAAGCAAAGGATACACAAATAATCTTATTTGTCCATGTGTCTTCATCAAGAAGACAACATCAGGATATGTGATCATAGCTGTGTATGTTGACGATCTAAATTTAATTGGGACACAAAAAGAAATTAATGAAGCAATTGCTCCTTTAAAGAAAGAATTCGAAATGAAAGATCTTGGAAAACCCAAATATTGTCTTGGTTTACAAATTGAGCATATGCATAATGGGATACTTGTGCATCAGTCAACTTATACTGAGAAACTCTTAAAACGTTTCAATATGGACAAAGCAAATCCTTTAAGCACACCGATGGTTGTTAGATCACTCAATGTTGACAATGATCCATTTCGTCCTTGCGAAGATAATGAAGAGATTCTTGGTCCCGAAGTACCATACCTCAGTGCAATTGGAGCACTTATGTATCTTACTAACTGTACAAGACCTGACATTTCTTTTGCAGTTAATTTATTGGCAAGACTCAGTTCATCCCCTACTAAAAGACATTGGAATGACATTAAACATATTTTTCGGTATTTAAAAGGAACTGTTGATTTAGGTTTATTTTATCCTAATGATTCAAAAGAAGGGTTAGTTGGTTATGCAGATGCAGGTTATTTATCTGATCCCCATAAAGCAAAATCTCAAACTGGGTATGTATTTAAGAATGGAGGAACTGCGATTTCATGGCGTTCTCAGAAACAAACACTCATTGCAACATCTTCAAATCATGCTGAAGTCATTGCATTGCATGAAGCTTCAAGAGAATGTGTATGGTTAAGATTTATGTCACGACACATATTGATTTCTTGTGGACTAGAGAAGGATCGAATTCCAACTCCTATCTATGAAGATAATGCAGCTTGTGTCTCGCAAATGAAGGAAGGATATATCAAAAGTGACAGAACAAAGCATATACCACCAAGATACTTTGAGTATACTCGAGACCTTATTAAAGACAATCAGGTTGAAATGAGATATGTCCAGTCCAGCAACAACTCAGCTGATATTTTCACAAAAGCACTTCCCACAGCAACATTCAGGAAACATGTTCATGATATTGGCATGCGCCATGTACGAACAATGTAACGACCTGCAATTTGAGGGGGAGCTATATACTGCACTCTTTTTCCCTTAGCTAAAGCTTTTTCCCATTGGGTTTTTCTTTAGCAAGGTTTTTAATGAGTCAGTACTTCAAGACCCCGAAGTTTGAAAAATGTGTCATCCAAGGGGGAGTATTATGAAAGTGTCGGCAAGACATCCATGTGATGGATGGCAAATTTTTCAAACTAATTATAGGAACATGTCCCCTCAATAGTAAGACTTTTGTGTATATATATCTACATATGTAACCGAAGAAGATACACCATAAAAAGTTACTGAATCATTTAATATCTTATTCTCTTGTTTTGTTATCTTCAAGTTCTTACACTAGCAATAATCTTGTTATAGTTAAAGCTAATATTATAACAGTAGTTTATTTTAATGCAATTTTTGTGTACATTCTATTATTCGTAGAGTCGTAGGGTCTATATATCTCTAATGAGCTATCATCATCACAATGAAATATTTCGATAGTACAAAATGTGCAAAATGTGTGATGCAAACGACTTAGAAGAGTTAGACCAAAGAGCTTCTATATATATAAACAAATCATCTCAACTTGTTATAAATATCAACAATTATTTTTATATATGTGGAAAACATCATTAGAATTACTTTTTATGACGGAGTTATCATTGACTACTATTGCTCCAAATCACGACCCATTATTAGTACCTTACCACTGGCAACCAAGTTTGTCATTGATTAATTACTACCCAGTGGCGGATCCAGGAATTTTTTTTAGGTGGTTCCCTCTTAATTTATAAGGTGGTTCATACGCGTCTTCTATATATCCGTACACTATTATTTCGAAACTCGGGTGGTTCCGGGGAACCACCCGTTTGTATGCTGGATCCGCCAATGTTACTACCGATCTTACTTGTCACTAATACATCAAATGTTGTTGACCATAGTTACCACTAATGACCAGTATCAACTTACAACTGATACTGAGTAACTTACCATTGTCGACTGATTTGTCACTGATTAATAACTACCGATCCTACTTGTCACTAATGTGTCAAGTTATTGTTGACCATAGTTACCACTGATGATCGATGTCAACTTACAACTGATATTGATAATCACTCCCACTAATGGCTTGCAACTTCTCATTGGCGCGACCCCAATTCGGGATGTGTCTTAGATCCTACCTAGGGTGTTTATAGGGATGACAATGGGTCGGGTTTGGTTCGGGTTTAGGTATTCTCAAACCCATACCCGGTTAGTAAAGTCCATCCCAAACCCGTCCCAAACCCGCCGGGTTTTAATCGGGTAATTACCCGTCGGGTTTCGGGTTTCCTATCGGGTTTTGATATAATACCCGTCGGGTATACCCGGCTTAAAACCCGCCGGGTTTTGATAAAATATAACTAATTGATTACAAAGATGGTTACCGTAAAGATAAAATATCTCAAATAATTAGCATAAACAAGTTTCGACAAATAATATGTTTGGAATATAGTATATATATAATATAATAAGCTATAACGGGTACATCGGGCATATAATCGGGTCGGGTAATCGGGTATATTAGAAATCCCAAACCCGCGAAAAATTTCCAAACTAATCCCAAACCCTAATGGATCGGGTATTACACGTCCCATTTATGTCGGGTTTCGGGTTTTCCCATCGGGTTCAGGTTTCATTGCCATCCCTAGGTGTTTCCCTCCAAATCCCACCAAAGTGGGGTTACAGTTTGAACCCTGGGTTGTTGATACACAAAATAAGAATAAACATAATCAATCATGTATTGTTTTGACAAACCAACAAAATAATAATCTATCTCTATTGATAAAAAAAAATTGAGTAGCGAAAGTTGTGTCCCTTGGGCTCGATATTTGGCTCTTGCTTAAGTTGTATTACGCTACAATAACTTTCCTATTGTGTGTGGTAAGTCTAAGTAATAATCTGTATCATAAGGGTTCCTGATATGAATATATTGATATCAAATTTGATTAAAGTCGGATACTAACTGTCGTATTGAATGCACTGGTTCGATACGATATCTGCTTTAGTTTTGTTTTTTCTCCTAATATCCATTGATTGTATCAAATTCATTCGTAACATGGGTAGATAATCAAGAAAACTAAAAATCATACAAAATTCATTTTTAATCGTGAAACATACTACCAAAAACATACAAAATGTCCCAAAAAATCATAAAAAATTATAGAGAAAAACAAAGGAAGGTACGGGTACCGGTACCTAATACGGTGTACCGATACCTAATACCAAAAAAAAACTCTACATATTCTAAACGATATTGGTAGGACTACGATAATGACATTCCAGAAAAGATGTATATCTACTTCTGTATGAGACAAAACATGAAAGGTCTAGCTGACCCGAAATATGATTTTTGCAAAACGTTTTTCCCATCTTTTTAATATATTTTTTGTGTTAAATATGGATTTTGAAACTATATTCTTACAATAATAAGTTTTGTTTTTCAATACACTAGTTCAGTAGTTAATGTGTTATAATATAGATTGTGTTGCTTTTGATTAGACGTGTAAACGAGTCGTCATTTATAAGATTTCTTAAGCTTGAGTTTGACTCGTCTAATTACTAAGAGCTTGAGCTTTAACGATGCTCGTTTAAAGCTCTATTTCTAAAGCTTGTGTCTTGTGAGTGTTTTCAAAATCGACCCGGCTCAGGCTTTACTCGTGTGCCATTTGTTAATTAGTTTAGGGCAGATTAAATTTTAGTGCTTGAGATTTTGCCAAAATAAGCCTTTTAGTCCATAGTCATTTGGATTTTGGTTTCATTCTCCTTTGGGCTTGTGAGCGTCGCCGAACACAATATCTGAATATCGACTCAAGCCCATTTATTAGATGAGTTGCAGTCTGTTGCACTGTTGCAGACTTGCAGTATAAGCTTGAGCCCGGTCTCAAGCCCAGGTAGTTTCGCGTTACTCGTTTAGCTGTTTGATGTTTTAGATGAAAGCATAACCTGATTCGACCTAAAGCCGATTTAAACAAACACATCAAATAGTTTTATTCCTTGTTCTTTTGTTGCAATATGGATGATTGGTTATTCGAGACGTTAATAGGACTTTTAACCCGTTCGGTCTGGTTTCTTTTTACCTATAATATTTCATTTATATACGATTTTATAATTTAAATAAAATAATTAATAACAACCCAAATCAACCCATTTATACATAATTTCGAATCACAATAAGTTATAGCATTAAAAGGTAGATGCTTATAAGTTTCCTAAGCACACATAGACATTGGTTATTACAATATACCTCCCCACACTTGTTCTTGATCTTCTTATGGTTTTACTTATTGGACTTCCTTTCTTCTACAATGGCAAGAAGCCTAGACACACCTTGAGTCCACATATCATACTCTCTTTTTGTCCTACACTCGAACTCAACCAACCCACGTCCAACAGTCCTCAACCTGAAATAATGCCGCTCCTCACCGCCATCAAATAGGTGTCTCCCGGGCCATGCCAACATGTTCTTGCACACCTCCAACACCACATCTGCAACCACCCGCAAATAGGTTTAGATCTATGCTTTGAAGTAAGTATGTAATTTTTGATAATTAGATAATTAGTTGTAAATTGTAATAAAACTTATTGGGAGAAAATAATTTTTGATAAGGTTAGGTGTGAAATTCTTATATGACATGAACTTAACATGAAGTTCACGGGTTTGGATTTTGTTTAAACGTGTTTGGGTTAGTTTAGGTAGAAATGGCAAACACCTTTGGCAAACTAGGCAGGCTCGAGTCAATCTAGTAGGTTTTCAGACCCGCTTAACCTTATTTGTTTGTTTTTTCGAAAAAAAAGTGTATCATGTCATAGTTAAGTAGGTCATGTTTGTGTCGACGCGCATATATTCATGTCGTTGTCGGTGTCTGATACTCCTTTTGGGCTTGTGACAAATTTTCGTGTTCGTGTGTAGTTGGACCCCCCTCAGCCCGTAAACACAGCCCATTTAGCACCTTATGAAGAACGCTAGAATGGCCGTGTCAAATGGGCCAAATAAGTGAAATCCATAATGTTAGCTTATGCCTTATAAAATGTGCCAAATGGGCCGAGTGGGTCGAACACCAACCAACATGTATGTAAGTAAAACACCATTTTTTTATTTTAAAAACATCGTTTAAAAAACAGTATGATAACTTTTTAAAATTCATGAAAATTGAAGAAACACTAAGTTACCCCGGGCAGATTACGGATAATCTGGGGGTTAAATAGATGTCTCCCACGAGGGGTTAGATCCGGCAAAGATGGTTCTTCTGATAACCTGCAAAACAGACACCGTGAGCTCGTCACTGAGAAGGGGGGGGTACCTCCTTGTGACCACCCTCCGGCGTGAGAATCAGACTAGATTGCTCTTGAATATAAGTGTATATTAAGAGATTGCTAGAGCAGATATCAGGTATAAGATGTAAGATACAAGATAAGATGAGATGATCATACCATTTGGGGTATTTATAGCCGAAGGTAGGTTTCCAAGAGGGCATAGCCGGCTGAATAGTATTCCTGTTCTACCAACTGTGGCCTACGCACGTGCCATGCTGGCAGTTGGTGGGTAGGCAGCTGCTGACAGTGACCAGGCCTGCTGTGTACTATTCCTTTTCCACCAACTGCAGGCTATGCACGTGGTATGACAGGAGTTGGTGAGTAGGTAGCGGCTAATAGTGACATACAGTACAAGAGCATGCTGCTCGCCATACTGTTGTCAATGGGCTGTCGTATCTCTGGTCAGATCTTTTGCCCATACCTCGTCAGGTACAGTACAAAAGATCTTCCAGTATCGTACGGACTGGCTCATTTGGGCGGGAGTATTCCCCCTCCCGCCTTTGTGCGGGATTGTTCCCGGCTTTGCTCATTCCTTCAGGTGACTACTGAATTATTGAGAGCCAAGTGCCTTGCGCGTGTAGCCTTGCTGCGCGGGTGGCCTTCCCTGATGGCTTGTATCCGCAGCTGCGGGAACAGGCGGAGTACTTCACCATTGGGAGGCATTTCCTGCGGGAACAGCTTGCGTACTGCGCGTAAGGACGTCACGTCTCTGAGCATGGTGGGTCCTGCGGATCCAGTTGGTTTCTGCGCAGACGTCTCTCTTCAAGGTGAGTCCTGTGGGTCCAACTGGGCTCTGCTGGGACCTACCTCTTCAAGTCCCCCCAGTCCAATGTTCTTCTCATGAGTGTTTAATAAGTGAGGTGAACTTTTGGACTTAAGCAAAGGGTTTTTGAAAAGGGTTTAGTTTTAAGGTTTTTCATGGGGATTCTTCCCGCGGAAGTCCTTATGTCATTTGCAGAAATTCCCGACTTTCCTGCTTGATCTTTGGGTATGATGCAGGTAGGTCTGTAACCTCCTCGCAAGTCAGGAGCGTTGAGTCACACTTGTGTGGATTCTCCATGAGGTTTTGGTAGTTTTGAACATAGTGATCAATTATGTTAAAACCACCAATTCCATCTTGAAGCTTCAAACAATGTAGTTCTCGACGTTCCAGCTATGCGGGGATGTTATTCCCGTTTCCGCAAGCATTGCCCAGAAGATCCTTCTTGGTTTCAATTCCTTGCGGAGTGCTAGGTATGTGAAGGGTTTTGCCTTGACACTGTACCCGCACTCGTCTTACGGTTACTTTACTTCCAAAGTATTCCTGGCGTCAATTCCCTGTGGGTGCTAAGTATGTGAAGGATTTTGCCTTAACACTGTACTCGCACCTGTCTTACAGTTACTTGGTTGCCAAGGTAAGGGGTATTTTCCCGCTTACTTTTGAATGTTTTTGAATTTTTGAAATTCGAAGAGTTGGTGAAAGGATAAGAACAGTCCAAACTGTTGAAACGTCGTCCGACGGTTTCTTCTGGCTGTGTCAGGACGTGCAGGAAGTTATGGTGACGTGACAGTACATGGTCATTCCAGACGCTTTTTCAGGCACGTGGGCGCGATTTTTCGGGCGCGTGGCCGCGAAATTAATGGCACGCGTCCTTTCAACAGCTGTTGCCAGCTTGCTCTTTGCCACGTGTCATAGTTTCATTGCACCTGCGATTTCTCTCTCTTCCACATTAAATTCATCGCATTGATTGCGATTAGTATATAAAGGGGGAGAGGGTCCTTTGTAATCCACACTTTCACTTTTCTCTTCATCTTTAAAACGATTTTCGGCGAATACTCACCTTTTCAGTCGAGCATTCTCTTGAAATCGTTCTCTTCATTCATACCTGCAAGATGTCTTCTGCTCACGATCTTGAGGCTACAGCCCAGGAGGCTGGGGTGTACGCCGAGAACCCGTCATCCACGTCCGACAAGGATGACAAGAGTACTGCTGACGAGTGCCAGTGTGCTCTGCCTGTCGATCTATATCAGTACATCGTCAGGAAGTTCATGCTCGAGTCTTTCGAGCCTGAGTTTCCTGAACCTCACCAGACGGTGTATGATGCCCCCAGAGGCAAGATCGGGGTATATGCTGCATTCTTTGTCTATGGGAATCTTAGGTTCCCCTTGACGAAGTTTGTGTACCGTGTTCTGGAGAGGCACGGTGTACACCTGACCGAGGTACACCCGATGGCGATCGCGAAGATTCGCCACTTCGAGTGGGTGTGCCGGATTCTGGGCGTTGAGCCCTTCGTCGACCGCCTGATGACCTTCTACTCTTGGAGGTGCATCCAGGGGTGGTATACTCTGATAACCCGGATCAAGGGTTTGAAGATTTGCGCAACCGAGCGCAGTCTTCGTTCATGGAAGCGGGAGTTCTTTTATATCTCCGCTCGCGCCATCCCCCTTGCCATGAAGTTCAAGAAAATGGGCAAGCACTCCCCAGCTTTCACGCCTCCAACTACCAGGAGGCGGAATAGTTTTCAAAGATTTCCCGAGTCCAATCTCCGGTTTACCGCTTTGCGGAGTCCGGGATGGTAATGCTCGGGATGAGCCGGGTGTGGAAGGATGCGGAGGCGCAAAAGATCCCGATCGTCCTTGAATACGGTTTGAACTCTGTCCCTTACGGTATGCTTCATTTCTTTTTGTTGATTTAGAATCTCTTCTAACTTCTTTCCTGTTTATTTTCAGAGGGAAACGACTTGCAGTCGCTCCTGCATCCGCGGGAGGCTGATAGTCCCGCTCGGATGGGTACTTGTGCTCTAGATGAGAACGAGTTGCCCATCCTTGAACAGACGGCGGATCGGTTCGTAGAGGTCTACCCGCCAGGCCACGAGATCCTGAGCGCCAGGCGGCCAGGTAAGGCGTTATTCAACCCTCGACCCCTCAATGCTGAAACCTCTGCTGGAATTCCTCTAATCTTGTGTTCTGATGAGGAATCCGCAGATGGTCCTCCGTTGGTACGGAAGAAGAAGGCCGCCGGCGGGAAGGGGAAGGCGAAGGTGGCCTCCACTGCCGATCCGGTGCCTCAGTCTGATTCAGAGACCGAGAGCGAGGAGGTGGCGGGAAACCCTGGTAGTGATAAGACCACTGCTCCGGAGGCTGCGACGACTGTCACCTCCGGAGAGCCCAGGATGACGACGGTGAGCGGCGTAAAGAGGCCGGCTCCATCGGGTTCGTCCCCGCCTGTCCGCACTTTTAGGCTCAAGAAAACCCGTAAGTACAAACTTCCTTTATTTTTAACTTCATAGCTTTCCATCATTAATACTTATCTTCTTTGTGCAGGCGTGGATGCTACCGCATTCCATGGTGGAGCGGGGAGGAGTACCTCCGGACCCATGACGGTAGGCTTGGTCAGCCTACCTGAGGCGACGACCCAGGCGGCTGCGCCTGCTTCAGTTGGTTCAGTTGCTCACCCAGTTGAGCCAACTGTTCCAACTGTGATGACATCACCGCCGGCTGTCAGTGCCATATTTACTGAATCTTTCACTGAGCCGGCGGTTACTTTTTCTGCGGACTCCGCAGCGGCGACCACGGTTGTGAGTTCACCTACGGTGAGTTCACCTCCGTTGGTTTCTACTACCGCGGCGGCCTTCACCATGCCTCCTCCGTCATCGGCAACGACGGCCGATCCTTCAGGTATGCTTGGGGCTTCTCGCCAACCTCTGCCTCCTTCCCATCTGCCTGACCTCTTGGACGGATTTCCCTTGGGTTCAGGTGATGGGTTTGGCGGCTATCGGCCTGTTGTCGACCCTACAGGTGCGTAGGGTTCTTTTGGCCTTTTTTTTTTTATATCATCTTTTCCTAACTGCTTTTTGTTTTTTGCAGTGTCGGATTCCAATGAAGTGTATGTTCCACGATGGAACATCCGCCGAGGAACAACCCTTCGCACGCCTGTGGAGTGCGTGGAGTGGGCTCGTCACGCAGCTCCCAGTGGTGCGTTGGGGGAAGCCATGGCTAGCTACCAGGAGGGTAGGCTAACCAATGAGCTTCGGGTTCTCCTGGCCCGGATGCAGCCGCGCGTCGAGCTGCTTTGTCGTGAAAACGACAAGTTAAAAGCAGCTCGCATCCAAGAAGTAGCTCAGGCGCGGGCTGTCCGGGAGGAGAATAGGAGGCTTACCGCAGTGGCTGCGGAAAAGGAGAAGGCCTTCAAGGCCCTCGAGGTTGAAGTTCAGGCCCGGCTCGAGGCCCGTTCCAAGGCTGCCCAAGCTGTTAACGAACAGCTTCGGCTGGCTAAGGAAACTGCACGGAACGCAACCGAGAGGGCCACCAAGGCTGAAGCTATTGCTGAGCCTTTACGCCTCGAGAATGAGGAACTTAAAGCCAAACTAGAGGCGCTCCAACAGGCTCATGATGCCTTGGCGATGGAAGACGCCAAGAAGCTCCAAGAGATCTTGGACCAGAGGGGCGTGCTTGACCACTCTGAGCGGAAGCTAAAGGGCGATGAAGAGGCTGCTGCAAAGGAAGTGTTGCTTGCCAACCTCAATAAAAGTGAAGCCGAACGCGCCCGTAACCAAGCTCAAGCCGCCCTCCAAGATGTGACATCTGCCCCGATCCGACCCGACCCAGGTACCCGTTTCTCTGACCCGATCTCTTTCTTTTATGATTTAATATTTATACTTATATTTTACTTTTAATAATAATATATATTTTCCTTCCCGCCTCTTTCTCTCTCTTTCTTTCCGCCGTCCCGTCCCTCCTCTCTTTCCGCCTTGTTTCCCTCTTTTTCTTCTAACTCTTTGCTTGTCCTTTGTTCCTTCCCGCCTAAGGTTGTCTGCGCAGCTCCACGCGCCAGACCCCTTACAAGGAATCCTGCGTGAAGACCACCTGTTTCAGCGATACGCGAGACGAACTCTTCTCGCAGCGCGCTAAGAATTGTAATTCTTCTCGCAGCGCGCTAAGAACGGTAGTTCTTCCCGCGACGCGCTAAGGATTTGTAGTTCTTCTCGCAGCGCGCTAAGAATCGTAGTTCATCCCTCGACGCGCGAAGAATTATAGTTCTTCCCGCGGCGCGCTAGGAATTTTAGTTCCTCCCGCGGCGCGCTAAGAAATGTGATTCTTCCCGCGGCGCGCTTAGAAATGTAGTTCTTTCCGCGACGCGTTAAGGTTGGTTCTGTCTGCCTTCGCGCTCGCGCTCTCTTGACCTTCTGTGTCTGCCTTCGCGCTCGATGCCTTCTCGCGTTTAACCCTTTGAGTTTTCTTCTGTTTAATCTAGCCGTTTGCTTTTGTGATGTCTTATCTTCTGTGCTGTTGACCTGACCTATCTTATGTCTGGAAAGTTACTTTCGGCGCAGCATGCGCACCAACCCCATTGGTTGGCAGAAAAAGTGACTGACATTATCTTTTGAGATCTGCTTTTGCCATGCTTGACCAGTACCTTTTTCTGAACTGCCCATGCCTTTTTACTGTTCCCTGTCAGCTTTTTCTCTTTATCCCTGCTGCCATATCTTTTGATATCTTTTGCTTTTGGAATCTTTTGCTTTTTGAGATCTTTTCCCCTTTCTCTAGGGATTGTGTTCCCTAGGGTTTCTCTATAAATAATAGTATTATTTTTCCTAACACTACACACACAAAACACTTAATCTCTCTTGTTCTCCTTGCTCTCTCTGCCGCCTCCCTCTCTGCCTCCGTCTTCCTCCCTGTTCTGTCCTGCTTTTCCGGTAATATATATATATTATATATAATAATTTACTTATTAATTATGCTAACTTATAATCAAGACTTAAAACAGATCGTTAAAACAATAATCTTTAATTATAGGTTAACTTGTGCTTGTTTAAAGTTGGTTCTTGCTTTATCTTACACCGCATCGTTTATCAAGTAAGTAATCTCGTACCTAATCCCTTTTTGCTTTTAATGTTTTGGGATGTTCATGTGTTCATACAAACTTAGAGTCTTAAACTTGTTTATGAGCTTTAGTCGCGCAGTATCCCATGTGTTGAGGACGTTTACTTGGCTGTTTATTTGTATGTGTGTATCATTAACCGCTTTGTTCGGCCTATTCCGCAGTTTTCATGGATCCATTAGATGAACACGGGAGACCTATCGTTTACGGTTTTCTTTGTTTACACTTGCACAGATGTTTTCTCGTTTTTGTGCTCAATTGGGAGCACGGATTGAACTATGAACTATGAGCTATGATCTATCTAGGCTTGATCACAATCTGATTGCACCCTTGTTAAACACCAGACATACACATGTTGCGCGCAGATTTATTGTTATCTATGTATTGTATTAAACTTGATTTCTCACCAACACGCAAGTGTTTGATGTTTATTTTAACACATGTTCAGGTTTGCAGTAGCGGTTTTGGAGCTTGTGGACACATAGGAAGTTTTCTTTATTTTGGACCTAGATTAAAATGTATCAAGACAAGTTTTTGCTGTTCGAATATTATGATTTATAATATATTGATTTATGATGATTTATGTTATCTTGTGTTTACCTTGCGCGTGCGCGAATAAATGTATTTATTAAATATTGACACCCAATAGTGTCACGAGTAATGAAACAATATGTGGCGCCCCGATGTATAATCCGCCTTTGGTCGGGGTGTTACAGATTGGTATCAGAGCTCGTTGACTTTAGGATAGGTGGTTAGACGTAACGGCCTAGAATACCTAAGAGTCCCTTCTCGCGCATGAGAGAAATCTCATGTTTGCGCGCTTATTGTTAATTACTCGTTATTTATGAATATGCTCGCGCTTGCGCAGTATATGATTTTATGTTTTATTTCGCGATATTTCGATTTTTGTTGAATTTCGATTTTTATTGATTTTACTTACATATTCGTTTGTTGGGATTGAAAATCCGAAAAGTCATGGTGATACATGAATAGTTGATTTTCAATTTTCAATTACGATTATGTTCTGAGGTTGGAGACTTGAAAAGTCATGGTGATACATGAATTGTCAACCTCCAATACTCATTTTCTTGTATATTTTATATTGAGGATTGAAAAGTCATGGTGATACATGAATTGTCGATTCTCGATTCAGATTTGTTACCTTTATTAAGTCTGCATTTAAAGTCATTTCTTTTACTTTAACTTTTGATAGTATCTAACTCTGCGAAACCAAGCTTTATAAAGTTATACTTTGCGATAAAACCAAGATATTAACAAAAATTAAAACTTTTATAGAATGCCTCCACTATCAGCTCGCCATCTTAGGAAGAAAGAAGCCGCGCGCAGACGATCGCTGCAACGTTCCCAGGAAATGGCCACCGCAATAGCCCAAGCTTTGAGCCAAAACAATACCAACACCTCTGGTTACAACATTAAATCCTTTAACGCGGGTAACCCTCCAAAGTTCACAGGTCTTGAAGGAGCCACCGTGATGCTCCAGTGGCTTGAGAAAATAGAAAACACTTTCCTCCACACCCAATGCCCCTCAGACAGACGAACCCTGTATGCCTCTAGTGTCCTGGAATCTAGAGCGCTTACATGGTGGAATGGAGTAGCTCATGCGCGTGGCGCAGAAGCTGCTTCCAGCATGCTTTGGGAGGAATTTAAGGAAATTCTGACGCGAGAATTCTGCCCTCCCAACGAAGTTAAGCGCCTGGAGGACGAATTTTGGAATCTTAAGCAATACAGTGGCGAAGCGCGCGAGTACGCGACGCGCTTCCATGAACTAAGCCTGCTTGTCCCTCACCTTGTTACCCCTTCCCGCCGAGCCATAGAGAAATTCCTTGGGGGTCTCCCCATGGAAATTCAAGATTCTGTATGGGCCAGAAACCCAGTAACCCTCCCTGACGCTATTGAGTTGGCCGCTGTGCTCAGCGACAACCATGTCAGAGCAGGAACCTTGTTCCTGCGGGGAGCTGAGAAAACCAAACCCACCAAGACTGCCCCTGAACCAACAGAAACCAAACCAGAACCCTCAAACCGTAACAACCTCAAGCGCAGGCGCAAGGCCTATGCGCTTACCAAACCGCCCATTGTCCAGCAACCCATTTATCAACCTCCAGTTTACGCGCCTAACCCTCTGACAGCCTACCCAACACCTCCTGTAGTCCACAACTATGCCTTAACCAATCCCGCACTCCCTGCCCCGCCACCTAAGAAACCTTACACAGGAAATCAACCCTTTTGCCCAACCTGTAGACTTCACCACCCAACCCAAACCCCGTGTCGACAATGTAACCGATGTGGCCGCGTTGGTCACTCTGCCGAATACTGTAGAGTCCCTCTCGCCAACCCAATTGCGCCAACACCACCAGTCTACCCGCAGAATCCACAACCAACCTACCAAAACCCACGACCCAGATCGTGCTTTAACTGCGGTGATCCCAGTCATTTCCGGAACGCGTGCCCAAGACTACAAGTTCAGATTACGCAAGCGAATCCGGTGAACCAGATTTCAAACCAAGTAATGCGCGGACGAGCTTTTAACATAACCGCGCACCAAGCGCAAGCGAATAATGACGTAGTTAATGGTACATTTTTGCTTAACGGATTTTATGCTTCTGTACTTTTTGATACTGGCGCCGATCGAAGTTTTATCTCTCGCGCCTTCGAGCAGAAGCTTGCGCGACCGCGCAACGATTTAAAAGAGAATTTTTCAGTTGAATTGGCTAATGGCGAAACTGTTTTAATTAACTCTGTGATTAAAGATTGCACACTTAACCTTAACGAAAACGATTTTCTGATCGACCTCATCCCCATGCCTCTTGGGAGCTTTGATGTTATTATTGGTATGGACTGGCTTACGCATAATCGCGCCGAAGTTATTTGCGCCAAGAAGTTGATTCGCATTCCTCGAGAAAATGGTGATCTTCACATCTACGGCGAAAAACCCTCCCGCGGTCTTAAGCTTATGTCTTGCGCCGAAGCCCGAAGACTCATGCGAAAAAGGTGTATTGCATTCTTAGCTCATCTGGTTAAACCTGCTGAAGAAAAGAAGCTTCGCGATATCCCTGTTGTGCGTGATTTCCCTGAAGTTTTTCCTGATGATCTTCCTGGTATCCCTCCCGCTCGTGAAGTCGAGTTCCGTATTGATCTTGTCCCTGGTGCTTCCCCCGTAGCTAAATCTCCTTACCGTCTTGCGCCCGCTGAGATGCAAGAATTGGCAAGCCAACTTCAAGAGTTGACTGCTAAAGGATTCATTCGCCCTAGCTCTTCGCCCTGGGGTGCTCCGGTGTTGTTCGTTAAAAAGAAAGATGGATCGTTTCGCATGTGTATTGATTACCGCGAGTTGAACAAACTCACCATTAAAAACCGGTATCCCTTACCGCGTATTGACGACCTCTTTGATCAACTCCAAGGTGCCTCTTGTTTCTCGAAGATTGATCTCCGCTCTGGTTATCACCAGTTGCGCATCCGCGATGAAGATGTTCCGAAGACTGCTTTTCGAACTCGTTATGGCCATTTTGAATTCTTGGTCATGTCCTTCGGTTTAACCAACGCACCCGCCGTTTTCATGGATCTAATGAATCGGGTGTGTAGGCCTTTCTTGGATAAATTCGTGATCGTGTTTATCGATGATGTTCTGGTGTATTCTAAGACCAAGGCCGAGCATGAGCAACATCTCCGATTGGTATCGCAAAAGCTTAGAGCTGAGCAACTCTATGCTAAGCTTTCCAAGTGTGAATTCTGGTCTGATGAAGTACAGTTTCTTGGCCATGTTGTGAACAAGATGGGTATTCATGTCGACCCATCCAAAATTGAAGCAATCAAGAACTGGATTACGCCATCCTCTCCTTCTGAGATCCGTTCCTTTCTGGGCTTAGCTGGTTATTACCGGCGCTTCATTTCGAACTTCTCGAAGATCGCTTTGCCTTTAACAGCTCTAACGCACAAAGGTAAACCATATATTTGGGGCTCGAAGCAAGAAGAAGCCTTTCTATCGCTCAAGCGATTGTTGTGTGAAGCTCCTGTTCTTGCGCTACCTGAGGGTAATGATGATTTTGTCGTGTACTGCGATGCCTCCAACCAAGGTCTCGGTTGTGTTCTTATGCAACGAGGCAAGGTTATCGCTTACGCATCAAGGCAACTTAAGGTTCATGAAAAGAATTATACAACTCACGACCTCGAGCTTGGTGCAGTTGTATTTGCCTTGAAGATCTGGAGACACTACCTCTATGGTACTAAGTGTATCCTCTACACTGATCATAAAAGCCTTCAGCATATCTTTGATCAGAAGGAACTTAACATGAGACAACGCCGATGGAACGAACTCATCAGCGATTACGATTGTGAGATCCGGTATCATCCTGGTAAGGCTAATGTGGTAGCCGATGCGCTCAGCCGTAAACCCTGCCAGCTTAACTGTATTTTGCCGCGCACCCAGCTTCACTTTGCGCCGATTCAGAGCAACCTTGAATCGCGTATTCGTGACGCGCAGCGCGCATCCATCAGTAATGGTAACCTTCGCGCCGAGTTAGCGTGTGGCGCGGAAGCGCATTTTGTCCCTAATCTGGGTGGAATTCTCTGCTATCTCAATCGCATCTGGATTCCCTTTGATGAGAATCTTCGCGCTGATATCCTGAGTGAAGCGCACAAATCTCGGTATTCTATTCATCCTGGCACTGATAAGATGTACAAGGATTTGCGCATTACTTATTGGTGGCCCGGTATGAAAAAGGATATTGCTGTGTTCGTAGCTAGATGCCTGACTTGTTCTAAAGTGAAAGCTGAACACCAACGCCCATCTGGTTTGCTCGAACAACCAGAAATTCCTACATGGAAATGGGAATGTGTAGCAATGGACTTTATTACCAAGTTACCTTTGACAGCAAGCAAACATGATAGCATTTGGGTAATAGTGGATCGTTTGACTAAGTCTGCTCACTTTCTGCCCATTCGTGAAAACTACCGTGTTGAGCAACTCGCGCAGCTTTATGTCAAGGAAATTGTCTGCCGCCATGGCACTCCTTTGAGCATCATATCCGATCGCGATGGCCGTTTTATATCCCGCTTTTGGAAATCTCTCCAATCTGCGCTAGGAACTCGCTTGGACATGAGTACGGCATATCATCCCCAGACTGACGGTCAGTCTGAGCGAACTATTCAAACTCTTGAGGATATGCTCCGATCTTGTGTTCTTGATTTTGGAGGTAATTGGGATTCGCACCTGCCTTTGATCGAGTTCTCTTATAATAACAGCTATCATTCCAGTATTGGTATGGCCCCATTTGAAGCACTTTACGGTCGTAAGTGCCGCTCCCCGATTTGTTGGAGCGAAGTGGGTGAAGCTCAAATCACAGGACCCGAACTTGTTCAAGAGACAACCGATAAAATCGCCAAGATCCGTGATCATCTGCTGACTGCCAGAAGCCGACAGAAGAGTTACGCAGATCGTAGGCGAAAGCCTCTCGAATTTCAAGTTGGTGATCTTGTTCTCCTCAAAGTGTCGCCTTGGAAAGGTGTTGTCCGCTTTGGGAAGAAAGGTAAGCTTGCTCCTCGTTATGTTGTTCCATTCAAGATTCTCGCGCGTGTGGGAAAAGTTGCCTACAGACTTGACCTGCCGCCCGCGCTCAGTAATGTGCATCCAACGTTCCATGTATCCAATCTCAAGAAGTGTTTAGCTGACGAGAACCTTCACATTCCACTTGATGAAGTTCAAGTTGATGAAACTATGCATTTCGTTGAGAAGCCTGTTGAGATTTTGGATCGCGAGGTAAAGCAAACCAAGCGCAGTCGTATCCCTATTGTTAAAGTTCGATGGGAGTCCAAGCGCGGAGCCGAGTTTACATGGGAAAGGGAAGATCAAATGAAGATCAAGTACCCGCACCTGTTCTCTGCGCAACCTACTTCGAGATAAATTTCGGGACGAAATTTCTTAAAGTATGGGAGACTGTGACATCTGCCCCGATCCGACCCGACCCAGGTACCCGTTTCTCTGACCCGATCTCTTTCTTTTATGATTTAATATTTATACTTATATTTTACTTTTAATAATAATATATATTTTCCTTCCCGCCTCTTTCTCTCTCTTTCTTTCCGCCGTCCCGTCCCTCCTCTCTTTCCGCCTTGTTTCCCTCTTTTTCTTCTAACTCTTTGCTTGTCCTTTGTTCCATCCCGCCTAAGGTTGTCTGCGCAGCTCCACGCGCCAGACCCCTTACAAGGAATCCTGCGTGAAGACCACCTGTTTCAGCGATACGCGAGACGAACTCTTCTCGCAGCGCGCTAAGAATTGTAATTCTTCTCGCAGCGCGCTAAGAACGGTAGTTCTTCCCGCGGCGCGCTAAGGATTTGTAGTTCTTCTCGCAGCGCGCTAAGAATCGTAGTTCATCCCTCGACGCGCGAAGAATTATAGTTCTTCCCGCGGCGCGCTAGGAATTTTAGTTCCTCCCGCGGCGCGCTAAGAAATGTGATTCTTCCCGCGGCGCGCTTAGAAATGTAGTTCTTTCCGCGACGCGTTAAGGTTGGTTCTGTCTGCCTTCGCGCTCGCGCTCTCTTGACCTTCTGTGTCTGCCTTCGCGCTCGATGCCTTCTCGCGTTTAACCCTTTGAGTTTTCTTCTGTTTAATCTAGTCGTTTGCTTTTGTGATGTCTTATCTTCTGTGCTGTTGACCTGACCTATCTTATGTCTGGAAAGTTACTTTCGGCGCAGCATGCGCACCAACCCCATTGGTTGGCAGAAAAAGTGACTGACATTATCTTTTGAGATCTGCTTTTGCCATGCTTGACCAGTACCTTTTTCTGAACTGCCCATGCCTTTTTACTGTTCCCTGTCAGCTTTTTCTCTTTTTCCCTGCTGCCATATCTTTTGATATCTTTTGCTTTTGGAATCTTTTGCTTTTTGAGATCTTTTCCCCTTTCTCTAGGGATTGTGTTCCCTAGGGTTTCTCTATAAATAATAGTATTATTTTTCCTAACACTACACACACAAAACACTTAATCTCTCCTGTTCTCCTTGCTCTCTCTGCCGCCTCCCTCTCTGCCTCCGTCTTCCTCCCTGTTCTGTCCTGCTTTTCCGGTAATATATATATATTATATATAATAATTTACTTATTAATTATGCTAACTTATAATCAAGACTTAAAACAGATCGTTAAAACAATAATCTTTAATTATAGGTTAACTTGTGCTTGTTTAAAGTTGGTTCTTGCTTTATCTTACACCGCATCGTTTATCAAGTGAGTAATCTCGTACCTAATCCCTTTTTGCTTTTAATGTTTTGGGATGTTCATGTGTTCATACAAACTTAGAGTCTTAAACTTGTTTATGAGCTTTAGTCGCGCAGTATCCCATGTGTTGAGGACGTTTACTTGGCTGTTTATTTGTATGTGTGTATCATTAACCGCTTTGTTCGGCCTATTCCGCAGTTTTCATGGATCCATTAGATGAACACGGGAGACCTATCGTTTACGGTTTTCTTTGTTTACACTTGCACAGATGTTTTCTCGTTTTTGTGC